>NW_028119276.1:0-26907 GCF_965119305.1 Pelophylax lessonae | reverse complement strand
GTCCGGAGTGTGGTTTTTGGTCAAAATTACCATTTTTTGTCTCAAAGGGAGTGTCGTTTTTGGTAAAAATTACTATTTTTTGTTTCAAAGGGCCGAGACTGTCGTTATTGGTCAAAATGACCATTTTTGGTCTCAAAAGGCCGGGAGTGTCGTTTTGGGTCAAAATGACCATTTTTGGCTTACAAGGGCCAGAGAGTGTAGTTTTTGGTCAAAATTATCATTTTTGGTCTCAAAGGGCAGGAAGTGTCGTTTTTGTCAAAATGACCACTTTTGGCTTCCAAGAGCAGGGATTGTTGTTTTTGGTCAAAATTACCATTTTTTGCTTCCATGGGCTAGGAGTGTCAGTTTTGGTCAAAATTACAATTTTTTTGGCTTACAAGGGCCGGAAGTGTAGTTTTTGGTCAAAATGACCATTTTTTTGCTTCCAAGGGCTAGGAGTGTCGTGTTTGGTCAAAATGACAATTTTTTGGCTTACAAGGGCCAGGAGTGTCATTTTTGGTCAAAATTACCATTTTTGGCTTACAGGAGTCGGGAGTGTGGTTTTTGGTCAAAATTACCATTTTTTGTTTCAAAGGGCCGGGACTGTCGTTATTGTTCAAAATGACCATTTTTGGTCTCAAAAGGCCGGAAGTGTCGTTTTGGGTCAAAATGACCATTTTTGGCTTACAAGGGCCAGAGAGTGTAGATTTTGGGCAAAATGACCATTTTTGGTCTCAAAGGGCAGGAAGTGTCGTTTTTGTCAAAATGACCACTTTTGGCTTCCAAGTGCCGGGAGTGTTGTTTTTGGTAAAATTACCATTTTTGGCTTCCAAAGGGCCGGGACTGTCGTTATTGGTCAAAATGACCATTTTTGGTCTCAAAAGGCCGGAAGTGTCGTTTTGGGTCAAAATGACCATTTTTGGCTTACAAGGGCCAGAGAGTGTAGTTTTTGGTCAAAATTACCATTTTTGGTCTCAAAGGGCCGCGAGTGTCGTTTTGGGACAAAATGACCATTTTTGGCTTCCAAGAGCCGGAAGTGTCGTTTTTGGTCAAAATTACAATTTTTTTGGCTTACAAGGGCCGGAAGTGTAGTTTTTGGTCAAAATGACCATTTTTTGCTTCCAAGGGAGGCAGTGTCGTTTTGGGTCAAAATTAACATTTTTTTGCTTCCAAGGGCTAGGAGTGTCAGTTTTGGTCAAAATTACAATTTTTTTGGCTTACAAGGGCCGGAAGTGTCGTTTTTGGTCAAAATGACCATTTTTTGCTTCCAAGGGAGGCAGTGTCGTTTTTGGTCAAAATTACCATTTTTGGCTTACAGGAGTCGGGAGTGTGGTTTTTGGTCAAAATTACCATTTTTTGTTTCAAAGGGAGTGTCGTTTTTGGTAAAAATTACCATTTTTTGTTTCAAAGGGCCGGGACTTGCTTCCAAGGGCCAGAAGTGTAATTTTTGGTCAAAATTACCATTTTTTTGCTTCCAAGGGCTAGGGGTGTCGTGTTTGGTCAAAATGACCATTTTTTGGCTTACAAGGGCCAGGAGTGTCATTTTTGGTCAAAATTACCATTTTTGGCTTACAGGAGTCGGGAGTGTGGTTTTTGGTAAAATGACCATTTTTGGCTTCCAAAGGGCCGGGACTGTCATTGGTCAAAATGACCATTTTTGGTCTCAAAAGGCCGGAAGTGTCGTTTTGGGTCAAAATGACCATTTTTGGCTTACAAGGGCCAGAGAGTGTAGTTTTTGGTCAAAATTACCATTTTTGGTCTCAAAGGGCCGCGAGTGTCGTTTTGGGACAAAATGACCATTTTTGGCTTCCAAGAGCCGGAAGTGTCGTTTTTGGTCAAAATTGCCATTTTTTGCTTCCATGGGCTAGGGGTGTCAGTTTTGGTCAAAATTACAATTTTTTTGGCTTACAAGAGCCTGAAGTGTAGTTTTTGGTCAAAATGACCATTTTTTGCTTCCAAGGGAGGCAGTGTCGTTTTGGGTCAAAATTACCATTTTTTTGCTTCCAAGGGCTAGGAGTGTCGTGTTTGGTCAAAATGACCATTTTTTGGCTTACAAGGGCCAGGAGTGTCATTTTTGGTCAAAATTACCATTTTTGGCTTACAGGAGTCGGGAGTGTGGTTTTTGGTCAAAATTACCATTTTTTGTTACAAAGGGAGTGTTGTTTTTGGTCAAAATTACCATTTTTTGTTTCAAAGGGCCGGGACTGTCGTTATTGTTCAAAATGACCATTTTTGGTCTCAAAAGGCCGGAAGTGTCGTTTTGGGTCAAAATGACCATTTTTGGCTTACAAGGGCCAGAGAGTGTAGATTTTGGGCAAAATGACCATTTTTGGTCTGAAAGGGCAGGAAGTGTCGTTTTTGTCAAAATGACCACTTTTGGCTTCCAAGTGCCGGGAGTGTTGTTTTTGGTAAAACTACCATTTTTGGCTTCTAAAGGGCCGGGACTGTCGTTATTGGTCAAAATGACCATTTTTGGTCTCAAAAGGCCGGAAGTGTCGTTTTGGGTCAAAATGACCATTTTTGGCTTCCAAGAGCCGGAAGTGTCGTTTTTGGTCAAAATTGCCATTTTTTGCTTCCATGGGCTAGGAGTGTCAGTTTTGGTCAAAATTACAATTTTTTTGGCTTACAAGGGCCGGAAGTGTAGTTTTTGGTCAAAATGACCATTTTTTGCTTCCAAGGGAGGCAGTGTCGTTTTGGATCAAAATTACCATTTTTTTGCTTCCAAGGGCTAGGAGTGTCAGTTTTGGTCAAAATTACAATTTTTTTGGCTTACAAGGGCCGGAAGTGTAGTTTTTGGTCAAAATGACCATTTTTTGCTTCCAAGGGAGGCAGTGTCGTTTTTGGTCAAAATTACCATTTTTGGCTTACAGGAGTCGGGAGTGTGGTTTTTGGTCAAAATTACCATTTTTTGTTTCAAAGGGAGTGTCGTTTTTGGTAAAAATTACCATTTTTTGTTTCAAAGGGCCGGGACTTGCTTCCAAGGGCCAGAAGTGTAATTTTTGGTCAAAATTACCATTTTTTTTGCTTCCAAGGGCTAGGGGTGTCGTGTTTGGTCAAAATGACCATTTTTTGGCTTACAAGGGCCAGGAGTGTCATTTTTGGTCAAAATTACCATTTTTGGCTTACAGGAGTCGGGAGTGTGGTTTTTTGGTAAAATGACCATTTTTGGCTTCCAAAGGGCCGGGACTGTCGTTATTGGTCAAAATGACCATTTTTGGTCTCAAAAGGCCGGAAGTGCAGTTTTGGGTCAAAATTACCATTTTTGGCTTCCAAGGGCCAGAAGTGTAATTTTTGGTCAAAATTACAATTTTTTTGCTTCCAAGGGCTAGGAGTGTCGTGTTTGGTCAGAATGACAATTTTTTGGCTTACAAGGGCCAGGAGTGTCATTTTTGGTCAAAATTACCATTTTTGGCTTACAGGAGTCGGGAGTGTGGTTTTTGGTCAAAATTACCATTTTTTTGTCTCAAAGGGAGTGTCGTTTTTGGTAAAAATTACTATTTTTGTTTCAAAGGGCCGAGACTGTCGTTATTGGTCAAAATGACCATTTTTGGTCTCAAAAGGCCGGGAGTGTCGTTTTGGGTCAAAATGACCATTTTTGGCTTACAAGGGCCAGAGAGTGTAGTTTTTGGTCAAAATTATCATTTTTGGTCTCAAAGGGCAGGAAGTGTCGTTTTTGTCAAAATGACAACTTTTGGCTTCCAAGAGCCGGGATTGTTGTTTTTGGTCAAAATTACCATTTTTTGCTTCCATGGGCTAGGAGTGTCAGTTTTGGTCAAAATTACAATTTTTTTGGCTTTCAAGGGCCGGAAGTGTAGTTTTGGGTCAAAATTACCATTTTTTTGCTTCCAAGGGCTAGGAGTGTCGTGTTTGGTCAAAATGACCATTTTTTGGCTTACAAGGGCCAGGAGTGTCATTTTTGGTCAAAATTACCATTTTTGGCTTACGGGAGTCGGGAGTGTGGTTTTTGGTCAAAATTACCATTTTTTGTCTCAAATGGAGTGTCATTTTTGGTAAAAATCACCATTTTTTGTTTCAAAGGGCTAGGAGTGTAGTTTTTGTTCAAAATACAATTTTTTGGCTTACAAGGGCCGGCAGTGTTGTTTTGGGTCAAAATTATCATTGTTGCCTTCCAATGGCTGGTGGTGTTATTTTTGGTCAAAATGACCATTTTTGGTCTGAATGGGCTGCGAATGTCGTTTTTGTTCAAAAAGACCATTTTATTGCTTACGAGGTCTAGGAGTGTCGTTTTTGGTCAAAATGACCATTTTTGGGCTTACAAGGGCCAGAAGTGTAATTTTTGGTCAAAATTACAATTTTTTGCTTCCAAGGGCCGCGAGCGTCGTTTTGGGACAAAATGACCATTTTTGGCTTCCAAGGGCCAGGAGTGTAGTTTTTGGTCAAAATTACTATTTTTTGCTTCCAAGAGCCGGGAGTGTCGTTTTTGGTCAAAATGGCCATTTTTGGCTTCTAAGAGGCGGAAGTGTCGTTTTTGGTCAAAATTACCATTTTTGGCTTCCATGGGCTAGGAGTGTCAGTTTTGGTCAAAATTACAATTTTTTTGGCTTACAAGGGAGGGAAGTGTAGTTTTTGGTCAAAATGACCATTTTTTTGCTTCCAAGGGCTAGGAGTGTCGTGTTTGGTCAAAATGACCATTTTTTGGCTTACAAGGGCCAGGAGTGTCATTTTTGGTCAAAATTACCATTTTTGGCTTACAGGAGTCGGGAGTGTGGTTTTTGGTCAAAATTACCATTTTTTTGTTTCAAAGGGAGTGTCGTTTTTGGTAAAAATTACCATTTTTTGTTTCAAAGGGCCGGGACTGTCGTTATTGTTCAAAATGACCATTTTTGGTCTCAAAAGGCCGGAAGTGTCGTTTTGGGTCAAAATGACCATTTTTGGCTTACAAGGGCCAGAGAGTGTAGTTTTTGGTCAAAATTACCATTTTTGGTCTCAAAGGGCCGCGAGTGTCGTTTTGGGACAAAATGACCATTTTTGGCTTCCAAGAGCCGGAAGTGTCGTTTTTGGTCAAAATTACCATTTTTTTGCTTCCAAGGGCTAGGAGTGTCAGTTTTGGTCAAAATTACAATTTTTTTGGCTTACAGGGGCCGGAAGTGTCGTTTTTGGTCAAAATGACCATTTTTTGCTTCCAAGGGAGGCAGTGTCGTTTTTGGTCAAAATTACCATTTTTGGCTTACAGGAGTCGGGAGTGTGGTTTTTGGACAAAATTACCATTTTTTGTTTCAAAGGGAGTGTTGTTTTTGGTAAAAATTACCATTTTTTGTTTCAAAGGGCCGGGACTTGCTTCCAAGGGCCAGAAGTGTAATTTTTGGTCAAAATTACCATTTTTTTGCTTCCAAGGGCTAGGGGTGTCGTGTTTGGTCAAAATGACCATTTTTTGGCTAACAAGGGCCAGGAGTGTCATTTTTGGTCAAAATTACCATTTTTGGCTTACAGGAGTCGGGAGTGTGGTTTTTGGTAAAATGACCATTTTTGGCTTCCAAAGGGCCGGGACTGTCGTTATTGGTCAAAATGACAATTTTTGGTCTCAAAAGGCCGGAAGTGTAGTTTTGGGTCAAAATGACCATTTTTGGCTTCCAAGGGCCAGAAGTGTAATTTTTGGTCAAAATTACCATTTTTTTGCTTCCAAGGGCTAGGAGTGTCATTTTTTTTCAAAATGACAATTTTTTAGCTTACAAGGGCCAGGAGTGTCATTTTTTGTCAAAATTACAATTTTTGGCTTACAGGAGTCGGGAGTGTGGTTTTTGGTCAAAATTACCATTTTTTGTCTCAAAGGGAGTGTCGTTTTTGGTAAAAATTACCATTTTTTGTTTCAAAGGACCGGGACTGTTGTTATTGGTCAAAATTACCATTTTTGGTCTCAAAAGGCCGGAAGTGTCGTTTTGGGTCAAAATGACCAGTTTTGGTCTCAAAGGGCAGGAAGTGTCGTTTTTGTCAAAATGACCACTTTTGGCTTCCAAGAGCCGGGAGTGTTGTTTTTGGTAAAATTACCATTTTTGGCTTCCAAAGGGCCGGGACTGTCGTTATTGGTCAAAATGACCATTTTTGGTCTCAAAAGGCCGGAAGTGTCGTTTTGGGTCAAAATGACCATTTTTGGCTTACAAGGGCAAGAGAGTGTAGATTTTGGGCAAAATGACCATTTGTGGTCTCAAAGGGCAGGAAGTGTCGTTTTTGTCAAAATGACCACTTTTGGCTTCCAAGTGCCGGGAGTGTTGTTTTTGGTAAAATTACCATTTTTGGCTTCCAAAGGGCCGGGACTGTCATTATTGGTCAAAATGACCATTTTTGGTCTCAAAAGGCCGGAAGTGTCGTTTTGGGTCAAAATGACCATTTTTGGCTTACAAGGGCCAGAGAGTGTAGTTTTTGGTCAAAATTACCATTTTTGGTCTCAAAGGGCCGCGAGTGTCGTTTTGGGACAAAATGACCATTTTTGGCTTCCAAGAGCCGGAAGTGTCGTTTTTGGTCAAAATTGCCATTTTTTGCTTCCATGGGCTAGGAGTGTCAGTTTTGGTCAAAATTACAATTTTTTTGGCTTACAAGGGCCGGAAGTGTAGTTTTTGGTCAAAATGACCATTTTTTGCTTCCAAGGGAGGCAGTGTCGTTTTGGGTCAAAATTACCATTTTTTTGCTTCCAAGGGCTAGGAGTGTCAGTTTTGGTCAAAATTACAATTTTTTTGGCTTACAAGGGCCGGAAGTGTAGTTTTTGGTCAAAATGACCATTTTTTGCTTCCAAGGGAGGCAGTGTCGTTTTGGGTCAAAATTACCATTTTTTTGCTTCCAAGGGCTAGGAGTGTCAGTTTTGGTCAAAATTACAATTTTTTTGGCTTACAAGGGCCGGAAGTGTAGTTTTTGGTCAAAATGACCATTTTTTGCTTCCAAGGGAGGCAGTGTCGTTTTTGGTCAAAATTACCATTTTTGGCTTACAGGAGTCGGGAGTGTGGTTTTTGGTCAAAATTACCATTTTTTGTTTCAAAGGGCCGGGACTGTCGTTATTGTTCAAAATGACCATTTTTGGTCTCAAAAGGCCGGAAGTGTCGTTTTGGGTCAAAATGACCATTTTTGGCTTACAAGGGCCAGAGAGTGTAGTTTTTGGTCAAAATTACCATTTTTGGTCTCAAAGGGCCGCGAGTGTCGTTTTGGGACAAAATGACCATTTTTGGCTTCCAAGAGCCGGAAGTGTCGTTTTTGGTCAAAATTGCCATTTTTGCTTCCATGGGCTAGGAGTGTCAGTTTTGGTCAAAATTACAATTTTTTTGGCTTACAAGGGCCGGAAGTGTAGTTTTTGGTCAAAATGACCATTTTTTGCTTCCAAGGGAGGCAGTGTCGTTTTGGGTCAAAATTACCATTTTTTTGCTTCCAAGGGCTAGGAGAGTTAGTTTTGGTCAAAATTACAATTTTTTTGGCTTACAAGGGCCGGAAGTGTCGTTTTTGGTCAAAATGACCATTTTTTGCTTCCAAGGGAGGCAGTGTTGTTTTTGGTCAAAATTACCATTTTTGGCTTACAGGAGTCGGGAGTGTGGTTTTTGGACAAAATTACCATTTTTTGTTTCAAAGGGAGTGTTGTTTTTGGTAAAAATTACCATTTTTTGTTTCAAAGGGCCGGGACTTGCTTCCAAGGGCCAGAAGTGTAATTTTTGGTCAAAATTACCATTTTTTTGCTTCCAAGGGCTAGGGGTGTCGTGTTTGGTCAAAATGACCATTTTTTGGTTAACAAGGGCCAGGAGTGTCATTTTTGGTCAAAATTACCATTTTTGGCTTACAGGAGTCGGGAGTGTGGTTTTTGGTAAAATGACCATTTTTGGCTTCCAAAGGGCCGGGACTGTCGTTATTGGTCAAAATGACAATTTTTGGTCTCAAAAGGCCGGAAGTGTAGTTTTGGGTCAAAATGACCATTTTTGGCTTCCAAGGGCCAGAAGTGTAATTTTTGGTCAAAATGACCATTTTTTTGCTTCCAAGGGCTAGGAGTGTCATTTTTTTTCAAAATGACAATTTTTTAGCTTACAAGGGCCAGGAGTGTCATTTTTTGTCAAAATTACAATTTTTGGCTTACAGGAGTCGGGAGTGTGGTTTTTGGTCAAAATTACCATTTTTTGTCTCAAAGGGAGTGTCGTTTTTGGTAAAAATTACCATTTTTTGTTTCAAAGGACCGGGACTGTTGTTATTGGTCAAAATTACCATTTTTGGTCTCAAAAGGCCGGAAGTGTCGTTTTGGGTCAAAATGACCAGTTTTGGTCTCAAAGGGCAGGAAGTGTCGTTTTTGTCAAAATGACCACTTTTGGCTTCCAAGAGCCGGGAGTGTTGTTTTTGGTAAAATTACCATTTTTGGCTTCCAAAGGGCCGGGACTGTCGTTATTGGTCAAAATGACCATTTTTGGTCTCAAAAGGCCGGAAGTGTCGTTTCGGGTCAAAATGACCATTTTTGGCTTACAAGGGCAAGAGAGTGTAGATTTTGGGCAAAATGACCATTTGTGGTCTCAAAGGGCAGGAAGTGTCGTTTTTGTCAAAATGACCACTTTTGGCTTCCAAGTGCCGGGAGTGTTGTTTTTGGTAAAATTACCATTTTTGGCTTCCAAAGGGCCGGGACTGTCGTTATTGGTCAAAATGACCATTTTTGGTCTCAAAAGGCCGGAAGTGTCGTTTTGGGTCAAAATGACCATTTTTGGCTTACAAGGGCCAGAGAGTGTAGTTTTTGGTCAAAATGACCATTTTTTGCTTCCAAGGGAGGCAGTGTCGTTTTGGGTCAAAATTACCATTTTTTTGCTTCCAAGGGCTAGGAGTGTCAGTTTTGGTCAAAATTACAATTTTTTTGGCTTACAAGGGCCGGAAGTGTAGTTTTTGGTCAAAATGACCATTTTTTGCTTTCAATGGAGGCAGTGTCGTTTTGGGTCAAAATTACCATTTTTTTGCTTCCAAGGGCTAGGAGTGTCAGTTTTGGTCAAAATTACAATTTTTTTGGCTTACAAGGGCCGGAAGTGTAGTTTTTGGTCAAAATGACCATTTTTTGCTTCCAAGGGAGGCAGTGTCGTTTTTGGTCAAAATTACCATTTTTGGCTTACAGGAGTCGGGAGTGTGGTTTTTGGTCAAAATTACCATTTTTTGTTTCAAAGGGAGTGTCGTTTTTGGTAAAAATTACCATTTTTTGTTTCAAAGGGCCGGGACTTGCTTCCAAGGGCCAGAAGTGTAATTTTTGGTCAAAATTACCATTTTTTTGCTTCCAAGGGCTAGGGGTGTCGTGTTTGGTCAAAATGACCATTTTTTGGCTTACAAGGGCCAGGAGTTTCATTTTTGGTCAAAATTACCATTTTTGGCTTACAGGAGTCGGGAGTGTGGTTTTTGGTAAAATGACCATTTTTGGCTTCCAAAGGGCCGGGACTGTCGTTATTGGTCAAAATGACCATTTTTGGTCTCAAAAGATCGGAAGTGTAGTTTTGGGTCAAAATTACCATTTTTGGCTTCCAAGGGCCAGAAGTGTAATTTTTGGTCAAAATTACCATTTTTTTGCTTCCAAGGGCTAGGAGTGTCGTGTTTGGTCAAAATGACAATTTTTTGGCTTACAAGGGCCAGGAGTGTCATTTTTTGTCAAAATTACCATTTTTGGCTTACAGGAGTCGGGAGTGTGGTTTTTGGTCAAAATTACCATTTTTTGTCTCAAAGGTAGTGTCGTTTTTGGTAAAAATTACTATTTTTTGTTTCAAAGGGCCGAGACTGTCGTTATTGGTCAAAATGACCATTTTTGGTCTCAAAAGGCCGGGAGTGTCGTTTTGGGTCAAAATGACCATTTTTGGCTTACAAGGGCCAGAGAGTGTAGTTTTTGGTCAAAATTATCATTTTTGGTCTCAAAGGGCAGGAAGTGTCGTTTTTGTCAAAATGACCACTTTTGGCTTCCAAGAGCCGGGATTATTGTTTTTGGTCAAAATTACCATTTTTTGCTTCCATGGGCTAGGAGTGTCAGTTTTGGTCAAAATTACAATTTTTTTGGCTTTCAAGGGCCGGAAGTGTAGTTTTGGGTCAAAATTACCATTTTTTTGCTTCCAAGGGCTAGGAGTGTCGTGTTTGAACAAAATGACCATTTTTTGGCTTACAAGGGCCAGGAGTGTCATTTTTGGTCAAAATTACCATTTTTGGCTTACAGGAGTCGGGAGTGTGGTTTTTGGTCAAAATTACTATTTTTTGTCTTAAATGGAGTGTCATTTTTGGTAAAAATTACCATTTTTTGTTTCAAAGGGCTAGGAGTGTAGTTTTTGGTCAAAAATACAATTTTTTGGCTTACAAGGGTCGGCAGTGTTGTTTTGGGTCAAAATTATCATTGTTGCCTTCCAATGGCTGGGGGTGTTATTTTTGGTCAAAATGACCATTTTTGGTCTGAATGGGCTGCGAATGTCGTTTTTGTTCAAAAAGACCATTTTATTGCTTACGAGGTCTAGGAGTGTCGTTTTTGGTCAAAATGACCATTTTTGGGCTTACAAGGGCCAGAAGTGTAATTTTTGGTCAAAATTACAATTTTTTGCTTCCAAGGGCCGCGAGTGTCGTTTTGGGACAAAATGACCATTTTTGGCTTCCAAGGGCCAGGAGTGTAGTTTTTGGTCAAAATTACCATTTTTTTGCTTCCAAGAGCCGGGAGTGTCGTTTTTGGTCAAAATGGCCATTTTTGGCTTCCAAGAGGCGGAAGTGTCGTTTTTGGTCAAAATTACCATTTTTTGCTTCCATGGGCTAGGAGTGTCAGTTTTGGTCAAAATTACAATTTTTTTGGCTTACAAGGGCCGGAAGTGTAGTTTTTGGTCAAAATGACCATTTTTTTGCTTCCAAGGGCTAGGAGTGTCGTGTTTGGTCAAAATGACAATTTTTTGGCTTACAAGGGCCAGGAGTGTCATTTTTGGTCAAAATGACCATTTTTGGCTTACAGGAGTCGGGAGTGTGGTTTTTGGTCAAAATTACAATTTTTTGTCTCAAAGGGAGTGTCGTTTTTGGTCAAAATTACCATTTTTTGTTTCAAAGGGCCGGGACTGTTGTTATTGGTCAAAATTACCATTTTTGGTCTCAAAAGGCCGGAAGTGTCGTTTTGGGTCAAAATGACCATTTTTGGTCTCAAAGGGCAGGAAGTGTCGTTTTTGTCAAAATGACCACTTTTGGCTTCCAAGAGCCGGAAGTGTTGTTTTTGGTAAAATGACCATTTTTGGCTTCCAAAGGCAGGTAGTTTTGTTTTTGGTCAAAATGACCACTTATATTCTAAAGGGCTGAGATTGTCGTTTTTGGTCAAAATGACCATTTTTTGCTCCCAAGGGCTAGGAGTGTAGTTTTTGGTCAAAATACAATTTTTTTGCTTACAAGGGCAGGCAGTGTTGTTTTGGGTCAAAATTATCATTGTTGCCTTCCAAGGGCTGGGAGTGTTATTTTTGGTCAAAATAACCATTTTTGGTCTGAATGGGCTGCGAGTGTCGTTTTTGTTCAAAAAGACCATTTTTTTGCTTACGAGGTCTAGGAGTGTCGTTTTTGGTCAAAATTACCATTTTTGGGCTTACAAGGGCCAGAAGTGTAGTTTTTGGTCAAAATTACAATTTTTTGCTTCCAAGGGCCGCAAGTGTCGTTTTGGGACAAAATGACCATTTTTGGCTTCCAAGAGCCGGAAGTGTCGTTTTTGGTCAAAATTGCCATTTTTTTGCTTCCATGGGCTAGGAGTGTCAGTTTTGATCAAAATTACAATTTTTTTGGCTTACAAGGGCCGGAAGTGTAGTTTTTGGTCAAAATGACCATTTTTTGCTTCCAAGGGAGGCAGTGTCGTTTTGGGTCAAAATTACCATTTTTTTGCTTCCAAGGGCTGGGAGTGTCGTGTTTGGTCAAAATGACCATTTTTTGGCTTACAAGGGCCAGGAGTGTCATTTTTGGTCAAAATTACCATTTTTGGCTTACAGGAGTCGGGAGTGTGGTTTTTGGTCAAAATTACCATTTTTTGTTTTAAAGGGAGTGTCGTTTTTGGTAAAAATTACCATTTTTTGTTTCAAAGGGCCGGGACTGTCGTTATTGTTCAAAATGACCATTTTTGGTCTCAAAAGGCCGGAAGTGTCGTTTTGGGTCAAAATGACCATTTTTGGCTTACAAGGGCCAGAGAGTGTAGATTTTGGGCAAAATGACCATTTTTGGTCTCAAAGGGCAGGAAGTGTCATTTTTGTCAAAATGACCACTTTTGGCTTCCAAGTGCCGGGAGTGTTGTTTTTGGTAAAATTACCATTTTTGGCTTCCAAAGGGCCGGGACTGTCGTTATTGGTCAAAATGACCATTTTTGGTCTCAAAAGGCCGGAAGTGTCGATTTGGGTCAAAATGACCATTTTTGGCTTCCAAGGGCCAGAAGTGTAATTTTTGGTCAAAATGACCATTTTTTTGCTTCCAAGGGCTAGGAGTGTCATTTTTTTTCGAAATGACAATTTTTTGGCTTACAAGGGCCAGGAGTGTCATTTTTTGTCAAAATTACCATTTTTGGCTTACAGGAGTCGGGAGTGTGGTTTTTGGTCAAAATTACCATTTTTTGTCTCAAAGGGAGTGTCGTTTTTGGTAAAAATTACCATTTTTTGTTTCAAAGGGCCGGGACTGTTGTTATTGGTCAAAATTATCATTTTTGGTCTCAAAAGGCCGGAAGTGTCGTTTTGGGTCAAAATGACCATTTTTGGTCTCAAAGGGCAGGAAGTGTCGTTTTTGTCAAAATGACCACTTTTGGCTTCCAAGAGCCGGGAGTGTTGTTTTTGGTAAAATTACCATTTTTGGCTTCCAAAGGGCCGGGACTGTCGTTATTGGTCAAAATGACCATTTTTGGTCTCAAAAGGCCGGAAGTGTCGTTTTGGGTCAAAATGACCATTTTTGGCTTACAAGGGCCAGAGAGTGTAGTTTTTGGTCAAAATTACCATTTTTGGTCTCAAAGGGCCGCGAGTGTCGTTTTGGGACAAAATGACCATTTTTGGCTTCCAAGAGCCGGAAGTGTCGTTTTTGGTCAAAATTGCCATTTTTTGCTTCCATGGGCTAGGAGTGTCAGTTTTGGTCAAAATTACAATTTTTTTGGCTTACAAGGGCCGGAAGTGTAGTTTTTGGTCAAAATGACCATTTTTTGCTTCCAAGGGAGGCAGTGTCGTTTTGGGTCAAAATTACCATTTTTTTGCTTCCAAGGGCTAGGAGTGTCAGTTTTGGTCAAAATTACAATTTTTTTGGCTTACAAGGGCCGGAAGTGTAGTTTTTGGTCAAAATGACCATTTTTTGCTTCCAAGGGAGGCAGTGTCGTTTTTGGTCAAAATTACCATTTTTGGCTTACAGGAGTCGGGAGTGTGGTTTTTGGTCAAAATTACCATTTTTTGTTTCAAAGGGAGTGTCGTTTTTGGTAAAAATTACCATTTTTTGTTTCAAAGGGCCGGGACTTGCTTCCAAGGGCCAGAAGTGTAATTTTTGGTCAAAATTACCATTTTTTTGCTTCCAAGGGCTAGGGGTGTCGTGTTTGGTCAAAATGACCATTTTTTGGCTTACAAGGGCCAGGAGTTTCATTTTTGGTCAAAATTACCATTTTTGGCTTACAGGAGTCGGGAGTGTGGTTTTTGGTAAAATGACCATTTTTGGCTTCCAAAGGGCCGGGACTGTCGTTATTGGTCAAAATGACCATTTTTGGTCTCAAAAGGCCAGAAGTGTAGTTTTGGGTCAAAATTACCATTTTTGGCTTCCAAGGGCCAGAAGTGTAATTTTTGGTCAAAATTACCATTTTTTTGCTTCCAAGGGCTAGGAGTGTCGTGTTTGGTCAAAATGACAATTTTTTGGCTTACAAGGGCCAGGAGTGTCATTTTTTGTCAAAATTACCATTTTTGGCTTACAGGAGTCGGGAGTGTGGTTTTTGGTCAAAATTAACATTTTTTGTCTCAAAGGGAGTGTCGTTTTTGGTAAAAATTACTATTTTTTGTTTCAAAGGGCCGAGACTGTCGTTATTGGTCAAAATGACCATTTTTGGTCTCAAAAGGCCGGGAGTGTCGTTTTGGGTCAAAATGACCATTTTTGGCTTACAAGGGCCAGAGACTGTAGTTTTTGGTCAAAATTATCATTTTTGGTCTCAAAGGGCAGGAAGTGTCGTTTTTGTCAAAATGACCACTTTTGGCTTCCAAGAGCCGGGATTATTGTTTTTGGTCAAAATTACCATTTTTTGCTTCCATGGGCTAGGAGTGTCAGTTTTGGTCAAAATTACAATTTTTTTGGCTTTCAAGGGCCGGAAGTGTAGTTTTGGGTCAAAATTACCATTTTTTTGCTTCCAAGGGCTAGGAGTGTCGTGTTTGGTCAAAATGACCATTTTTTGGCTTACAAGGGCCAGGAGTGTCATTTTTGGTCAAAATTACCATTTTTGGCTTACAGGAGTCGGGAGTGTGGTTTTTGGTCAAAATTACCATTTTTTGTCTCAAATGGAGTGTCATTTTTGGTAAAAATTACCATTTTTTTTTTCAAAGGGCTAGGAGTCTAGTTTTTGGTCAAAAATACAATTTTTTGGCTTACAAGGGCCGGCAGTGTTGTTTTGGGTCAAAATTATCATTGTTGCCTTCCAATGGCTGGGGGTGTTATTTTTGGTCAAAATGACCATTTTTGGTCTGAATGGGCTGCGAATGTCGTTTTTGTTCAAAAAGACCATTTTATTGCTTACGAGGTCTAGGAGTGTCGTTTTTGGTCAAAATGACCATTTTTGGGCTTACAAGGGCCAGAAGTGTAATTTTTGGTCAAAATTACAATTTTTTGCTTCCAAGGGCCGCGAGTGTCGTTTTGGGACAAAATGACCATTTTTGGCTTCCAAGGGCCAGGAGTGTAGTTTTTGGTCAAAATTACAATTTTTTGCTTCCAAGAGCCGGGAGTGTCGTTTTTGGTCAAAATGGCCATTTTTGGCTTCCAAGAGGCGGAAGTGTCGTTTTTGGTCAAAATTACCATTTTTTGCTTCCATGGGCTAGGAGTGTCAGTTTTGGTCAAAATTACAATTTTTTTGGCTTACAAGGGCCGGAAGTGTAGTTTTTGGTCAAAATGACCATTTTTTTGCTTCCAAGGGCTAGGAGTGTCGTGTTTGGTCAAAATGACAATTTTTTGTCTTACAAGGGCCAGGAGTGTCATTTTTTGTCAAAATTACCATTTTTGGCTTACAGGAGTCGGGAGTGTGGTTTTTGGTCAAAATTACCATTTTTTGTCTCAAAGGTAGTGTCGTTTTTGGTAAAAATTACTATTTTTTGTTTCAAAGGGCCGAGACTGTCGTTATTGGTCAAAATGACCATTTTTGGTCTCAAAAGGCCGGGAGTGTCGTTTTGGGTCAAAATGACCATTTTTGGCTTACAAGGGCCAGAGAGTGTAGTTTTTGGTCAAAATTATCATTTTTGGTCTCAAAGGGCAGGAAGTGTCGTTTTTGTCAAAATGACCACTTTTGGCTTCCAAGAGCCGGGATTATTGTTTTTGGTCAAAATTACCATTTTTTGCTTCCATGGGCTAGGAGTGTCAGTTTTGGTCAAAATTACAATTTTTTTGGCTTTCAAGGGCCGGAAGTGTAGTTTTGGGTCAAAATTACCATTTTTTTGCTTCCAAGGGCTAGGAGTGTCGTGTTTGGTCAAAATGACCATTTTTTGGCTTACAAGGGCCAGGAGTGTAGTTTTTGGTCAAAATTACCATTTTTTGCTTCCAAGAGCCGGGAGTGTCGTTTTTGGTCAAAATGGCCATTTTTGGCTTCCAAGAGGCGGAAGTGTCGTTTTTGGTCAAAATTACAATTTTTTGCTTCCATGGGCTAGGAGTGTCAGTTTTGGTCAAAATTACAATTTTTTTGGCTTACAAGGGCCGGAAGTGTAGTTTTTGGTCAAAATGACCATTTTTTTGCTTCCAAGGGCTAGGAGTGTCGTGTTTGGTCAAAATGACAATTTTTTGGCTTACAAGGGCCAGGAGTGTCATTTTTGGTCAAAATTACCATTTTTGGCTTACAGGAGTCGGGAGTGTGGTTTTTGGTCAAAATTACCATTTTTTGTTTCAAAGGGCCGGGACTGTCGTTATTGTTCAAAATGACCATTTTTGGTCTCAAAAGGCCGGAAGTGTCGTTTTGGGTCAAAATGACCATTTTTGGCTTACAAGGGCCAGAGAGTGTAGATTTTGGGCAAAATGACCATTTTTGGTCTCAAAGGGCAGGAAGTGTCGTTTTTGTCAAAATGACCACTTTTGGCTTCCAAGTGCCGGGAGTGTTGTTTTTGGTAAAATAACCATTTTTGGCTTCCAATGGGCCGGGACTGTCATTGGTCAAAATTACCATTTTTGGTCTCAAAAGGCCGCAAGTGTCGTTTTGGGTCAAAATGACCATTTTTGGCTTCCAAGAGCCGGAAGTGTCGTTTTTGGTCAAAATTGCCATTTTTTGCTTCCATGGGCTAGGAGTGTCAGTTTTGGTCAAAATTACAATTTTTTTGGCTTACAAGGGCCGGAAGTGTAGTTTTTGGTCAAAATGACCATTTTTTGCTTCCAAGGGAGGCAGTGTCGTTTTGGGTCAAAATTACCATTTTTTTGCTTCCAAGGGCTAGGAGAGTTAGTTTTGGTCAAAATTACAATTTTTTTGGCTTACAAGGGCCGGAAGTGTCGTTTTTGGTCAAAATGACCATTTTTTGCTTCCAAGGGAGGCAGTGTTGTTTTTGGTCAAAATTACCATTTTTGGCTTACAGGAGTCGGGAGTGTGGTTTTTGGACAAAATTACCATTTTTTGTTTCAAAGGGAGTGTTGTTTTTGGTAAAAATTACCATTTTTTGTTTCAAAGGGCCGGGACTTGCTTCCAAGGGCCAGAAGTGTAATTTTTGGTCAAAATTACCATTTTTTTGCTTCCAAGGGCTAGGGGTGTCGTGTTTGGTCAAAATGACCATTTTTTGGCTAACAAGGGCCAGGAGTGTCATTTTTGGTCAAAATTACCATTTTTGGCTTACAGGAGTCGGGAGTGTGGTTTTTGGTAAAATGACCATTTTTGGCTTCCAAAGGGCCGGGACTGTCGTTATTGGTCAAAATGACAATTTTTGGTCTCAAAAGGCCGGAAGTGTAGTTTTGGGTCAAAATGACCATTTTTGGCTTCCAAGGGCCAGAAGTGTAATTTTTGGTCAAAATGACCATTTTTTTGCTTCCAAGGGCTAGGAGTGTCATTTTTTTTCAAAATGACAATTTTTTAGCTTACAAGGGCCAGGAGTGTCATTTTTTGTCAAAATTACAATTTTTGGCTTACAGGAGTCGGGAGTGTGGTTTTTGGTCAAAATTACCATTTTTTGTCTCAAAGGGAGTGTCGTTTTTGGTAAAAATTACCATTTTTTGTTTCAAAGGACCGGGACTGTTGTTATTGGTCAAAATTACCATTTTTGGTCTCAAAAGGCCGGAAGTGTCGTTTTGGGTCAAAATGACCAGTTTTGGTCTCAAAGGGCAGGAAGTGTCGTTTTTGTCAAAATGACCACTTTTGGCTTCCAAGAGCCGGGAGTGTTGTTTTTGGTAAAATTACCATTTTTGGCTTCCAAAGGGCCGGGACTGTCGTTATTGGTCAAAATGACCATTTTTGGTCTCAAAAGGCCGGAAGTGTCGTTTCGGGTCAAAATGACCATTTTTGGCTTACAAGGGCAAGAGAGTGTAGATTTTGGGCAAAATGACCATTTGTGGTCTCAAAGGGCAGGAAGTGTCGTTTTTGTCAAAATGACCACTTTTGGCTTCCAAGTGCCGGGAGTGTTGTTTTTGGTAAAATTACCATTTTTGGCTTCCAAAGGGCCGGGACTGTCGTTATTGGTCAAAATGACCATTTTTGGTCTCAAAAGGCCGGAAGTGTCGTTTTGGGTCAAAATGACCATTTTTGGCTTACAAGGGCCAGAGAGTGTAGTTTTTGGTCAAAATGACCATTTTTTGCTTCCAAGGGAGGCAGTGTCGTTTTGGGTCAAAATTACCATTTTTTTGCTTCCAAGGGCTAGGAGTGTCAGTTTTGGTCAAAATTACAATTTTTTTGGCTTACAAGGGCCGGAAGTGTAGTTTTTGGTCAAAATGACCATTTTTTGCTTTCAATGGAGGCAGTGTCGTTTTGGGTCAAAATTACCATTTTTTTGCTTCCAAGGGCTAGGAGTGTCAGTTTTGGTCAAAATTACAATTTTTTTGGCTTACAAGGGCCGGAAGTGTAGTTTTTGGTCAAAATGACCATTTTTTGCTTCCAAGGGAGGCAGTGTCGTTTTTGGTCAAAATTACCATTTTTGGCTTACAGGAGTCGGGAGTGTGGTTTTTGGTCAAAATTACCATTTTTTGTTTCAAAGGGAGTGTCGTTTTTGGTAAAAATTACCATTTTTTGTTTCAAAGGGCCGGGACTTGCTTCCAAGGGCCAGAAGTGTAATTTTTGGTCAAAATTACCATTTTTTTGCTTCCAAGGGCTAGGGGTGTCGTGTTTGGTCAAAATGACCATTTTTTGGCTTACAAGGGCCAGGAGTTTCATTTTTGGTCAAAATTACCATTTTTGGCTTACAGGAGTCGGGAGTGTGGTTTTTGGTAAAATGACCATTTTTGGCTTCCAAAGGGCCGGGACTGTCGTTATTGGTCAAAATGACCATTTTTGGTCTCAAAAGATCGGAAGTGTAGTTTTGGGTCAAAATTACCATTTTTGGCTTCCAAGGGCCAGAAGTGTAATTTTTGGTCAAAATTACCATTTTTTTGCTTCCAAGGGCTAGGAGTGTCGTGTTTGGTCAAAATGACAATTTTTTGGCTTACAAGGGCCAGGAGTGTCATTTTTTGTCAAAATTACCATTTTTGGCTTACAGGAGTCGGGAGTGTGGTTTTTGGTCAAAATTACCATTTTTTGTCTCAAAGGTAGTGTCGTTTTTGGTAAAAATTACTATTTTTTGTTTCAAAGGGCCGAGACTGTCGTTATTGGTCAAAATGACCATTTTTGGTCTCAAAAGGCCGGGAGTGTCGTTTTGGGTCAAAATGACCATTTTTGGCTTACAAGGGCCAGAGAGTGTAGTTTTTGGTCAAAATTATCATTTTTGGTCTCAAAGGGCAGGAAGTGTCGTTTTTGTCAAAATGACCACTTTTGGCTTCCAAGAGCCGGGATTATTGTTTTTGGTCAAAATTACCATTTTTTGCTTCCATGGGCTAGGAGTGTCAGTTTTGGTCAAAATTACAATTTTTTTGGCTTTCAAGGGCCGGAAGTGTAGTTTTGGGTCAAAATTACCATTTTTTTGCTTCCAAGGGCTAGGAGTGTCGTGTTTGAACAAAATGACCATTTTTTGGCTTACAAGGGCCAGGAGTGTCATTTTTGGTCAAAATTACCATTTTTGGCTTACAGGAGTCGGGAGTGTGGTTTTTGGTCAAAATTACTATTTTTTGTCTTAAATGGAGTGTCATTTTTGGTAAAAATTACCATTTTTTGTTTCAAAGGGCTAGGAGTGTAGTTTTTGGTCAAAAATACAATTTTTTGGCTTACAAGGGTCGGCAGTGTTGTTTTGGGTCAAAATTATCATTGTTGCCTTCCAATGGCTGGGGGTGTTATTTTTGGTCAAAATGACCATTTTTGGTCTGAATGGGCTGCGAATGTCGTTTTTGTTCAAAAAGACCATTTTATTGCTTACGAGGTCTAGGAGTGTCGTTTTTGGTCAAAATGACCATTTTTGGGCTTACAAGGGCCAGAAGTGTAATTTTTGGTCAAAATTACAATTTTTTGCTTCCAAGGGCCGCGAGTGTCGTTTTGGGACAAAATGACCATTTTTGGCTTCCAAGGGCCAGGAGTGTAGTTTTTGGTCAAAATTACCATTTTTTTGCTTCCAAGAGCCGGGAGTGTCGTTTTTGGTCAAAATGGCCATTTTTGGCTTCCAAGAGGCGGAAGTGTCGTTTTTGGTCAAAATTACCATTTTTTGCTTCCATGGGCTAGGAGTGTCAGTTTTGGTCAAAATTACAATTTTTTTGGCTTACAAGGGCCGGAAGTGTAGTTTTTGGTCAAAATGACCATTTTTTTGCTTCCAAGGGCTAGGAGTGTCGTGTTTGGTCAAAATGACAATTTTTTGGCTTACAAGGGCCAGGAGTGTCATTTTTGGTCAAAATGACCATTTTTGGCTTACAGGAGTCGGGAGTGTGGTTTTTGGTCAAAATTACAATTTTTTGTCTCAAAGGGAGTGTCGTTTTTGGTCAAAATTACCATTTTTTGTTTCAAAGGGCCGGGACTGTTGTTATTGGTCAAAATTACCATTTTTGGTCTCAAAAGGCCGGAAGTGTCGTTTTGGGTCAAAATGACCATTTTTGGTCTCAAAGGGCAGGAAGTGTCGTTTTTGTCAAAATGACCACTTTTGGCTTCCAAGAGCCGGAAGTGTTGTTTTTGGTAAAATGACCATTTTTGGCTTCCAAAGGCAGGTAGTTTTGTTTTTGGTCAAAATGACCACTTATATTCTAAAGGGCTGAGATTGTCGTTTTTGGTCAAAATGACCATTTTTTGCTCCCAAGGGCTAGGAGTGTAGTTTTTGGTCAAAATACAATTTTTTTGCTTACAAGGGCAGGCAGTGTTGTTTTGGGTCAAAATTATCATTGTTGCCTTCCAAGGGCTGGGAGTGTTATTTTTGGTCAAAATAACCATTTTTGGTCTGAATGGGCTGCGAGTGTCGTTTTTGTTCAAAAAGACCATTTTTTTGCTTACGAGGTCTAGGAGTGTCGTTTTTGGTCAAAATTACCATTTTTGGGCTTACAAGGGCCAGAAGTGTAGTTTTTGGTCAAAATTACAATTTTTTGCTTCCAAGGGCCGCAAGTGTCGTTTTGGGACAAAATGACCATTTTTGGCTTCCAAGAGCCGGAAGTGTCGTTTTTGGTCAAAATTGCCATTTTTTTGCTTCCATGGGCTAGGAGTGTCAGTTTTGATCAAAATTACAATTTTTTTGGCTTACAAGGGCCGGAAGTGTAGTTTTTGGTCAAAATGACCATTTTTTGCTTCCAAGGGAGGCAGTGTCGTTTTGGGTCAAAATTACCATTTTTTTGCTTCCAAGGGCTGGGAGTGTCGTGTTTGGTCAAAATGACCATTTTTTGGCTTACAAGGGCCAGGAGTGTCATTTTTGGTCAAAATTACCATTTTTGGCTTACAGGAGTCGGGAGTGTGGTTTTTGGTCAAAATTACCATTTTTTGTTTTAAAGGGAGTGTCGTTTTTGGTAAAAATTACCATTTTTTGTTTCAAAGGGCCGGGACTGTCGTTATTGTTCAAAATGACCATTTTTGGTCTCAAAAGGCCGGAAGTGTCGTTTTGGGTCAAAATGACCATTTTTGGCTTACAAGGGCCAGAGAGTGTAGATTTTGGGCAAAATGACCATTTTTGGTCTCAAAGGGCAGGAAGTGTCATTTTTGTCAAAATGACCACTTTTGGCTTCCAAGTGCCGGGAGTGTTGTTTTTGGTAAAATTACCATTTTTGGCTTCCAAAGGGCCGGGACTGTCGTTATTGGTCAAAATGACCATTTTTGGTCTCAAAAGGCCGGAAGTGTCGATTTGGGTCAAAATGACCATTTTTGGCTTCCAAGGGCCAGAAGTGTAATTTTTGGTCAAAATGACCATTTTTTTGCTTCCAAGGGCTAGGAGTGTCATTTTTTTTCGAAATGACAATTTTTTGGCTTACAAGGGCCAGGAGTGTCATTTTTTGTCAAAATTACCATTTTTGGCTTACAGGAGTCGGGAGTGTGGTTTTTGGTCAAAATTACCATTTTTTGTCTCAAAGGGAGTGTCGTTTTTGGTAAAAATTACCATTTTTTGTTTCAAAGGGCCGGGACTGTTGTTATTGGTCAAAATTATAATTTTTGGTCTCAAAAGGCCGGAAGTGTCGTTTTGGGTCAAAATGACCATTTTTGGTCTCAAAGGGCAGGAAGTGTCGTTTTTGTCAAAATGACCACTTTTGGCTTCCAAGAGCCGGGAGTGTTGTTTTTGGTAAAATTACCATTTTTGGCTTCCAAAGGGCCGGGACTGTCGTTATTGGTCAAAATGACCATTTTTGGTCTCAAAAGGCCGGAAGTGTCGTTTTGGGTCAAAATGACCATTTTTGGCTTACAAGGGCCAGAGAGTGTAGTTTTTGGTCAAAATTACCATTTTTGGTCTCAAAGGGCCGCGAGTGTCGTTTTGGGACAAAATGACCATTTTTGGCTTCCAAGAGCCGGAAGTGTCGTTTTTGGTCAAAATTGCCATTTTTTGCTTCCATGGGCTAGGAGTGTCAGTTTTGGTCAAAATTACAATTTTTTTGGCTTACAAGGGCCGGAAGTGTAGTTTTTGGTCAAAATGACCATTTTTTGCTTCCAAGGGAGGCAGTGTCGTTTTGGGTCAAAATTACCATTTTTTTGCTTCCAAGGGCTAGGAGTGTCAGTTTTGGTCAAAATTACAATTTTTTTGGCTTACAAGGGCCGGAAGTGTAGTTTTTGGTCAAAATGACCATTTTTTGCTTCCAAGGGAGGCAGTGTCGTTTTTGGTCAAAATTACCATTTTTGGCTTACAGGAGTCGGGAGTGTGGTTTTTGGTCAAAATTACCATTTTTTGTTTCAAAGGGAGTGTCGTTTTTGGTAAAAATTACCATTTTTTGTTTCAAAGGGCCGGGACTTGCTTCCAAGGGCCAGAAGTGTAATTTTTGGTCAAAATTACCATTTTTTTGCTTCCAAGGGCTAGGGGTGTCGTGTTTGGTCAAAATGACCATTTTTTGGCTTACAAGGGCCAGGAGTTTCATTTTTGGTCAAAATTACCATTTTTGGCTTACAGGAGTCGGGAGTGTGGTTTTTGGTAAAATGACCATTTTTGGCTTCCAAAGGGCCGGGACTGTCGTTATTGGTCAAAATGACCATTTTTGGTCTCAAAAGGCCAGAAGTGTAGTTTTGGGTCAAAATTACCATTTTTGGCTTCCAAGGGCCAGAAGTGTAATTTTTGGTCAAAATTACCATTTTTTTGCTTCCAAGGGCTAGGAGTGTCGTGTTTGGTCAAAATGACAATTTTTTGGCTTACAAGGGCCAGGAGTGTCATTTTTTGTCAAAATTACCATTTTTGGCTTACAGGAGTCGGGAGTGTGGTTTTTGGTCAAAATTAACATTTTTTGTCTCAAAGGGAGTGTCGTTTTTGGTAAAAATTACTATTTTTTGTTTCAAAGGGCCGAGACTGTCGTTATTGGTCAAAATGACCATTTTTGGTCTCAAAAGGCCGGGAGTGTCGTTTTGGGTCAAAATGACCATTTTTGGCTTACAAGGGCCAGAGACTGTAGTTTTTGGTCAAAATTATCATTTTTGGTCTCAAAGGGCAGGAAGTGTCGTTTTTGTCAAAATGACCACTTTTGGCTTCCAAGAGCCGGGATTATTGTTTTTGGTCAAAATTACCATTTTTTGCTTCCATGGGCTAGGAGTGTCAGTTTTGGTCAAAATTACAATTTTTTTGGCTTTCAAGGGCCGGAAGTGTAGTTTTGGGTCAAAATTACCATTTTTTTGCTTCCAAGGGCTAGGAGTGTCGTGTTTGGTCAAAATGACCATTTTTTGGCTTACAAGGGCCAGGAGTGTCATTTTTGGTCAAAATTACCATTTTTGGCTTACAGGAGTCGGGAGTGTGGTTTTTGGTCAAAATTACCATTTTTTGTCTCAAATGGAGTGTCATTTTTGGTAAAAATTACCATTTTTTTTTTCAAAGGGCTAGGAGTCTAGTTTTTGGTCAAAAATACAATTTTTTGGCTTACAAGGGCCGGCAGTGTTGTTTTGGGTCAAAATTATCATTGTTGCCTTCCAATGGCTGGGGGTGTTATTTTTGGTCAAAATGACCATTTTTGGTCTGAATGGGCTGCGAATGTCGTTTTTGTTCAAAAAGACCATTTTATTGCTTACGAGGTCTAGGAGTGTCGTTTTTGGTCAAAATGACCATTTTTGGGCTTACAAGGGCCAGAAGTGTAATTTTTGGTCAAAATTACAATTTTTTGCTTCCAAGGGCCGCGAGTGTCGTTTTGGGACAAAATGACCATTTTTGGCTTCCAAGGGCCAGGAGTGTAGTTTTTGGTCAAAATTACAATTTTTTGCTTCCAAGAGCCGGGAGTGTCGTTTTTGGTCAAAATGGCCATTTTTGGCTTCCAAGAGGCGGAAGTGTCGTTTTTGGTCAAAATTACCATTTTTTGCTTCCATGGGCTAGGAGTGTCAGTTTTGGTCAAAATTACAATTTTTTTGGCTTACAAGGGCCGGAAGTGTAGTTTTTGGTCAAAATGACCATTTTTTTGCTTCCAAGGGCTAGGAGTGTCGTGTTTGGTCAAAATGACAATTTTTTGTCTTACAAGGGCCAGGAGTGTCATTTTTTGTCAAAATTACCATTTTTGGCTTACAGGAGTCGGGAGTGTGGTTTTTGGTCAAAATTACCATTTTTTGTCTCAAAGGTAGTGTCGTTTTTGGTAAAAATTACTATTTTTTGTTTCAAAGGGCCGAGACTGTCGTTATTGGTCAAAATGACCATTTTTGGTCTCAAAAAGGCCGGGAGTGTCGTTTTGGGTCAAAATGACCATTTTTGGCTTACAAGGGCCAGAGAGTGTAGTTTTTGGTCAAAATTATCATTTTTGGTCTCAAAGGGCAGGAAGTGTCGTTTTTGTCAAAATGATCACTTTTGGCTTCCAAGAGCCGGGATTATTGTTTTTGGTCAAAATTACCATTTTTTGCTTCCATGGGCTAGGAGTGTCAGTTTTGGTCAAAATTACAATTTTTTTGGCTTTCAAGGGCCGGAAGTGTAGTTTTGGGTCAAAATTACCATTTTTTTGCTTCCAAGGGCTAGGAGTGTCGTGTTTGGTCAAAATGACCATTTTTTGGCTTACAAGGGCCAGGAGTGTAGTTTTTGGTCAAAATTACCATTTTTTGCTTCCAAGAGCCGGGAGTGTCGTTTTTGGTCAAAATGGCCATTTTTGGCTTCCAAGAGGCGGAAGTGTCGTTTTTGGTCAAAATTACAATTTTTTGCTTCCATGGGCTAGGAGTGTCAGTTTTGGTCAAAATTACAATTTTTTTGGCTTACAAGGGCCGGAAGTGTAGTTTTTGGTCAAAATGACCATTTTTTTGCTTCCAAGGGCTAGGAGTGTCGTGTTTGGTCAAAATGACAATTTTTTGGCTTACAAGGGCAGGAGTGTCATTTTTGGTCAAAATTACCATTTTTGGCTTACAGGAGTCGGGAGTGTGGTTTTTGGTCAAAATTACCATTTTTTGTCTCAAAGGTAGTGTCGTTTTTGGTAAAAATTACTATTTTTTGTTTCAAAGGGCCGAGACTGTCGTTATTGGTCAAAATGACCATTTTTGGTCTCAAAAGGCCGGGAGTGTCGTTTTGGGTCAAAATGACCATTTTTGGCTTACAAGGGCCAGAGAGTGTAGTTTTTGGTCAAAATTATCATTTTTGGTCTCAAAGGGCAGGAAGTGTCGTTTTTGTCAAAATGACCACTTTTGGCTTCCAAGAGCCGGGATTATTGTTTTTGGTCAAAATTACCATTTTTTGCTTCCATGGGCTAGGAGTGTCAGTTTTGGTCAAAATTACAATTTTTTTGGCTTTCAAGGGCCGGAAGTGTAGTTTTGGGTCAAAATTACCATTTTTTTGCTTCCAAGGGCTAGGAGTGTCGTGTTTGGTCAAAATGACCATTTTTTGGCTTACAAGGGCCAGGAGTGTCATTTTTGGTCAAAATTACCATTTTTGGCTTACAGGAGTCGGGAGTGTGGTTTTTGGTCAAAATTACTATTTTTTGTCTTAAATGGAGTGTCATTTTTGGTAAAAATTACCATTTTTTGTTTCAAAGGGCTAGGAGTGTAGTTTTTGGTCAAAAATACAATTTTTTGGCTTACAAGGGTCGGCAGTGGTTGTTTTGGGTCAAAATTATCATTGTTGCCTTCCAATGGCTGGGGGTGTTATTTTTGGTCAAAATGACCATTTTTGGTCTGAATGGGCTGCGAATGTCGTTTTTGTTCAAAAAGACCATTTTATTGCTTACGAGGTCTAGGAGTGTCGTTTTTGGTCAAAATGACCATTTTTGGGCTTACAAGGGCCAGAAGTGTAATTTTTGGTCAAAATTACAATTTTTTGCTTCCAAGGGCCGCGAGTGTCGTTTTGGGACAAAATGACCATTTTTGGCTTCCAAGGGCCAGGAGTGTAGTTTTTGGTCAAAATTACCATTTTTTTGCTTCCAAGAGCCGGGAGTGTCGTTTTTGGTCAAAATGGCCATTTTTGGCTTCCAAGAGGCGGAAGTGTCGTTTTTGGTCAAAATTACCATTTTTTGCTTCCATGGGCTAGGAGTGTCAGTTTTGGTCAAAATTACAATTTTTTTGGCTTACAAGGGCCGGAAGTGTAGTTTTTGGTCAAAATGACCATTTTTTTGCTTCCAAGGGCTAGGAGTGTCGTGTTTGGTCAAAATGACAATTTTTTGGCTTACAAGGGCCAGGAGTGTCATTTTTGGTCAAAATGACCATTTTTGGCTTACAGGAGTCGGGAGTGTGGTTTTTGGTCAAAATTACAATTTTTTGTCTCAAAGGGAGTGTCGTTTTTGGTCAAAATTACCATTTTTTGTTTCAAAGGGCCGGGACTGTTGTTATTGGTCAAAATTACCATTTTTGGTCTCAAAAGGCCGGAAGTGTCGTTTTGGGTCAAAATGACCATTTTTGGTCTCAAAGGGCAGGAAGTGTCGTTTTTGTCAAAATGACCACTTTTGGCTTCCAAGAGCCGGAAGTGTTGTTTTTGGTAAAATGACCATTTTTGGCTTCCAAAGGCAGGTAGTTTTGTTTTTGGTCAAAATGACCACTTATATTCTAAAGGGCTGAGATTGTCGTTTTTGGTCAAAATGACCATTTTTTGCTCCCAAGGGCTAGGAGTGTAGTTTTTGGTCAAAATACAATTTTTTTTGCTTACAAGGGCAGGCAGTGTTGTTTTGGGTCAAAATTATCATTGTTGCCTTCCAAGGGCTGGG
>NW_028119277.1:0-26911 GCF_965119305.1 Pelophylax lessonae | reverse complement strand
ATTTTAGACAAAAGGGGTAGGAAATTGCATTCATATAGTCTAGATACCGGAGATGTAAGTTGGATACCCAAATACGTGATGGAAGGTGCTTCCCAATTACATGGAAAAACTGATTTAAGCTTACATACTTCGGAAGCCGGGATTGAGATCGGAAGAGCAAAACATTTGCTTGTGTTGACTTTATAGTAAGATACATTTCCAAACCAACGAATAAGGGATTGAAGCTCATGTAGAGATGCAAGGGGAGATGTCATAGTGATAATTATGTCATCTGCAAATAGTCCTAGTTTATGTTCCGTCTGACCTATTTTAATGCCTTGGAGGTTGGGGTTGCTCCTAATTGCTTCCGCCAGTGGTTCAATCACTAGGGAAAAAATTATCGGGGATAATGGGCAGCCTTGGCGAGTGCCGTTTGAAAGATCAAAAGAGTCAGATAGGATTCCATCCGTTAATACTTTCGCCGAAGGGTTAGAATACAATGCCATGATTGCAGAGTGGATGAAGCCTCTGAATCCGAAAGTAGTCAAGGTTTTGTCAAGAAATCCCCAATGGACCCTGTCAAAGGCTTTCTCAGCGTCCAGGGCTAAGAAAACCGTTGGAGTTCCTGACCCTTCAGCAGCAGTCAGTAGATTTATCATACGTCGAGTACCGTCAGGGGCCTGCCGGCCCTTCACGAACCCGACTTGATCTAGACCCAGAAGATATGATGTGCAGTATAGGAGTCTATTTGCCAATATTTTTGCATAAATTTTAAGATCAACATTGAGTAAAGAAATAGGCCTAAAGTTTAGGGGGGAGTCTGTCGATTTCCCTGGTTTGGGTATAGTGACTACTGTCGCCTGTAACATTTCTTTTGGAAATTTGCCAATTTTGGGAGCGTCATTGAATAGTCGAACTAAGTGCGGGGTGAGGATGGGGGCCAGTAATTGGTAGTATTCCGAGGAGAATCCATCAGTGCCCGGGGATTTATGTAGAGGAAGAGATCTTATGACCTCTAGAACTTCTTCTGGGGAAATAGGGGCGTTCAGTGTTTGTAAAGAGTCTTCGTCGATGGAGGGAAGTTTCAGGGCATGTAGAAAGGAGTCAATGTCATTAGGTGTTGGCTTGTATGTGTCAGGGTCATCTCTTAGATTGTATAAGGAGCTGTAGTAGTCTTTAAAGACGTTAGCCACTTCTTTCGGATTACAAAAGGTTGCGCCCGTCTTGTGATGTTTAATGAGTGAGATGTGAGATTTTACACGTTGCTTTTTAAGTTGAGAAGCTAAGAGTTTGCCTGCTCTATTGCTTTGTGAGTACCAAGACATTTTTAATCTCTTAAAGTAGGTGTCGTAATCAGAAAGAAGGGTATTTTTTAAGTCATTTCTAAGGTCTGTGAGTTGTTTCAGGATATTTGTTTGTGGAGATGCATCTTTTTTGTGTTGCTGTTCCAGCTGAGCTATTTGGGATTGTAGGTGGGTTATGTGAGCAGTTTTCCTCTTCCGATCTCTAGCCTTCTGTTGGATTAATAAACCCCTAGCCACCGCTTTATGCGCGCACCATGTGATTTCAGGAGATGTAGACCCATTATCATTAAGATTGAAATACTCCGCAACTTTCACTTTGAGTTCCTCACTATATTCCGGATGGGCCAGGACAAAGGTGTCGTTGCGCCATACCGGAGCACAGTTTCTGACCGGACCATCCACCACATCTATCGTGACCGGGGCATGATCCGACCACGTGATGGAGTGGATGTCCGCTCTAGGAATCTTTTGTAAAAGAAATTTGTCAGTCAAAAACATATCAATCCTGGAATAACTATTATGTACTGTAGAATAAAAGGAGTAGTCCCTTTCAGAGGTGCGGAGAGAACGCCAGGGATCATATAGCCTCTCCTCAACACAGAGGGGGCCCATGTTAGGTCTACGCCTCCGTCCCGCTGAAGAGCAGTCCATGTCTACATTCATGACAGCGTTGAAGTCCCCACAAAATATCAAATTTCCCTTAGCCAGTTTCCTCGCCCATGTGATGGTTTTCCGCACAAATTTCAAGGGATGTTTGTTTGGAGCGTAGATATTTACTATAGTGTAGAGTTTACCATTCACCTCAGCAATCAACAGCAGGGTTCTACCTATAGAGTCTTCTTCCGAGGCAATCAGCTTAAAAGAAACAGTATCTCTAATTGCTATCAAAACCCTGTTTCTTTTAGCAGTATGATTCACAGAAAAAACATGCGGGAATTTCGGATGGGAGCAGTTCGGGGCTTTGCCCTTCTCAAAGTGGGTTTCCTGGACGCAAATGATGTCGCATTTGTGTTCCAAAGCCGTTTTCCATAGAGATTTACGCTTGAAGGGGCTGTTGAGTCCTCTAACATTTAGTGACATTAGTCTAATGGACATGGCGGTGGAAGAAAATGCTGGCATAAATAACATTGGAAGTGCCGGGGAGGGGGAGGGAAGGGGAAGCCATCAAGGGGGTAAGGAGACCCAGACCAGGTCCAGTGTGAAAAACCGTATTCAAGGAAGTTATTCTAGACCTGGGGGGTTCAGTGAAGGAAGACTGCAAGAGCCCAAAAAGGGGCCAAACCAAAAGAAAAATAAAAGGAAACAAAAAAGGAAAAGTTCCAACAAGTATGCGGGTCATCCCGCACCGGTTCCAAGGGAGGGAACAAAACCAGTGAACCGCACAGTGGCCCTGCCAGAACTTAGGTGTGGTCCAGTGGGCGACTCCGGAAGCTAGACGTAAAAGCCAGTAGAAGTCCCGGAGGGTGAGTATGGGTGGTTATGTACCCCATATAAGGGGTTCTCATTTAGCCGCATTACGGGAAGTGGTTGGTCTGCTTGAAGGGCTACGCTGAGGTAAAGGTGGCGGGTCGTCTTCGCGGGGAAGGTAGCCCCATTGTCGGAGGAGTTCCAACCCCTTAGGGAGGGAGGAGATGGTGTGCGATACATTATCGACAGTCACTGTGATCTTGGCTGGGAAGCCCCATTTATAAAGGACTTTATGATTTCTGAGAATTTTTGTGATAGGCACCAAGGTGTGTCTGGCCGCCAGGGTAGCTTGAGACAGATCCGTGAATAGGGAGATGCCAGCGAACGGGTCTGGGAGAGCTGGGTGTTGTCTTGAGAAACGCATAAGCTGGTCTTTTACGTGGTAGAAATGTATGCGAGCTATCACATCTCTTGGGACCGCTTCTGGAATGTAGGACGGTTTGGGCAGTCTATGCGCTCTGTCAATGATGAGGTCCGATGGAGTCAGGGAGGGAAGTGCAGTTTGCATAAGGTGTTGCAAGTAAGAAGATAGCTCCGCAGGCTTAACAGATTCCGGGACCCCCCTGAATTTAACGTTGTTCCTGCGGGATCTGTCCTCTATGTCCGCCACTTTCAATTTCAGTTGTTTAAGCTCCTCCTCTAACTCAAAGTGAGCGTCCACCAGATCGTTATGTGCTGCTGTAAAGTCTCCCATTTTGCGTTCTGTGTAATCCACTCTGTCCCCCAGCTTATCAATCTGTCTGTTAGTGCTTTTCATGAAGGCATTCATGTCCTGCTGAAGTGCCCCCCTGAGAGTTCTCATCATCTCCTTCATGGCTGTATCAGTGATAGCTTGGCCAGTTGTGGCGTATGAGTCTAGCTGCTGCCCATACGAGATGGTCTGCTCCATAGCCTCCCCCTCCTCAAGGAAGGAGTCCTCCTGACCCTGCTCTTCCCCATCCTCTGTCAGCTTTCTACGTTGTTTTAGAGGGCTTGTGAAAGGGGATGGACGTTCCTGCTGTGTCAGGATGTGATTATCTCCTACCTCCTCCGATGCCTGTGAGGTCCGATCGGCAGCTGTGTTCGCCGAGGTGCTGGCGCGGGACCAGGCGCCGGCGCCATCTTGGGAGGAACGGCCTGCGGCTGGAGAGAAGAATTCGGTCAGTTTCTTCGGCCGATCCTTTTGCTTTCTCTTGCCTGTTTGCGACATCTTGTCCTCCGGAGTCTCGGGAAGGGATGTGGCAGGGTGAAGGAGCTGAAAGTACGCTGTGTGCTGCTTAATTTAGCCCGCTGAGACAGAGCGATGGAATCACACGGCCATCCGCTCTGGCTGCCGGCTCCGCCCCACCCAACACACTCCTCTTACCGGATCAGCAGGACCATAACTTATAATAGTCGAATGTGCTCAAGCAAACAGGTGGATAAAGATGATCATCACAGGTGGAAGACTTATGACCGGCAATGAATCTCATCTGAACTATAAAACGAATGAATAAAAAAACTCCCATAGTTATGTCCATCAAACTCAATAAATATTTATTAAGAGAAATAGATGGCTACAATTACCTTATAAAGGTTTAAAACAGATTGTAAGTTGCTCCAGCAGGCTGTCGGCTTTCAAACACCGCTCGTTCACGGTTCGTCATATGTGATGACGTCACCTCAAAGCCACACCTGATGCGTTTCATCACCAATTATGTCTACGGGGAACAGGCCAAGGCCAATTTCTTTTAACCACTTGCTGACCGCTCACATGGAGCGTACTGCGGCAAAGTGGCTCAATATCGTCCAGCGACGTAGACCTACGTCGCTGGACTCCTTCCCTTGTGGGCGGTGCGCACGCACTGCCGGAGGCTCGCTCCTGCTGTATTCAGACACAGCGGGAGTCGGGCCAGGGGAGGAGAGGCGGTAATCACCACCGCTCTTCCCCGATTGTTGGGGATCGAGTGAGGAGATCCACCCGCTTGTGTAAACAAAGCGGGCGGATCTCCTATGTGACAGGCAGGGACAGATTACAGGATTCAGCATAGCTGAACCTGCGATCTGTGCCTGTGTCACACAGTCTCCTCCCCCCACACACGTCAGTAAGCACCAGGCATATATTTAACCCCTTGATCACCAATAAAGTTAACCCCTTCCCTGCCAGTGTCATTATTACAGTAACAGTGCATATTTTTGCGATTTTTTTTACCAAACATATGTAGCAGAAAACAAATTGGCCTAAAATGTTAAAAATATTGATTTTTACATTTTTCATTTAAAAAAATTGGAAAAATATTGTTATTTTTTCAAAATTTTCGCTCTTTTTTTTTGTTTATAGCGCAAAAAATAAAAATGGCACAGGTGATCAAATACCATCAAAAGAAAGCTCTATTTGTGGGCAAAAAACTGACATAAATTTAATTTGGATACAGCATCGCACGACCGCGCAATTGTCCGTTAAAGTAACGCAGTGCCAAATGCAGTGCCAAATCGCAAAATATGGCCTGGTCTTAAAGAGGTTAAAAATACGCTCATTGAGAATTTTTTTGTCAAAGACATGTAGCTAAATACATTTTGTCCTAAATATATGACAAAAATTGAATATATTGGATATTTTTTAACTGTCAAAGTAAAAAAATATTGTTATTTTTATTAATAACAATTATTAATAAATAATTATTATTAATAACAAAAAATGAAAAGCGCAGAGGTGATCAAATACCACCAAAGGAAAGCTCTGTTTGTGGGAAAAAAAGGACGTAAATTTAGTTTGGGTACGGCGTTGCATGACCGCGCAGTTGTCAGTTAAAGTCGCACAGTGCCAAGTTGCAAAAACTGGCCTGGACGTAAAGCAGGAAAATCCTCCGGTCCTAAAGTGGTTAATAAATACTTCATTGAGTTTGATGGACATAACTATGGGAAGCACAAAAGACCCACTGTCCAGGACTCACAAAGGGACTCCTTACCCTCCTTTTTTAGTCTTTATTCACTCATGCTAAATGTGAGTTTTTAAGAACCTGTGTGCTTTTATTAAATTTTCTACAGTCTGCACTTAGAGGCACCTCTGTGTTTCTTTTTCTTTGCATATGTTGGCAATATTGCTTCAGTCATTCCCCCTACCTGCTGATGGCTGCCTAGAAGACTTGTGGACTCACCTTCTTATGGTGCCCCTTATACTTCAGGACATTGTAAGTTCAGAATATACTTGATAAAGCCCATGAACTAGCGCCGATCCATCTAAAATTGTATTATTATAACTTATGGTTCTGCTGATCTGGTATAAGGCATGTGTTGGAGGGTGTTGGTGGTGGCGATCCTCTCTTTGGTCTTCCGATTGCACTGCACTTTCTTGGAATAATTGATGCACCATTGTATCGGACAATTTTATCCACATTATTCATTTTATGCACTATTACTATTAATACACTATTGGATATATACAACTCATGTGTTATATAATTCATTGCTTTTATGTCACTGCTTTAAATTGTATTTCTGTTTGACTGGTATCATGGTGGCTGCTTTTGTATTTTCACTGAGCACGGATTTATTTTGTTATTTTGACCCCATAGCGTCAATGAAATCATAAATAAAGATAGAATCATAATGGTGTCCTATGCTTACATACAAAATAAATTGATGTGAACAGAAACAAAATGACCACTTCAATCTTTCATTTCTGTCTGTGTAGTTGGGACAGAGCAACAGTTGGGACAGAGGAACCATGTGGGCAGAAGCTGGTGTCTAGAAATCCCAGTACACAGAGAGAGCCAGCAGTTAATTATTGTGCACACAGCATTTTGAGTTTACTGGGGGCTGGACTGGATTTATGTCTTGATGTCTTTTATCCACTTGTAACTTGTGAATATAATACTTATTTTAATAACATACCTTATAGGAATTGTGTGAGATTTATAAGAAATGTGAGAATTTTCTTTCTGTGGGTAAATCAATTTACTTTGTAGTCTGTAACTGCCATCCACATGGGCAGAGAAGGATTCCTTAAGAAACAGCTTGAGCCTTTCACTCTATTCAAGAGGGGAGACACTGCACTCTGATGTCCCGAGCTGCCATCCATGCTGACAGAGGAGCGTTCCTTGTGAGACAGCTTGAGCTTATGTGCCTTTTCTTGAGACAGAAATTCTGATCTTTGTGATGAAAGGATCACTGAGGATTATTCTAGGTTAATGTACAGGAGGACATTTATTACAGGGTGGAAAGTTTTTTTTCTGCAAGGTGCATGATATTTGTTCACAGAAGAGAACAATGAAATATTGAAGTGGACACGTTGTAGTTGTTTTCCTAAAGGCAAATAGACTGTGCACTTTGCAAAGTGCAATTGCACTGTGTGAGAGCAGTTCCTCCGTGCTTAGTAAATGAGTAAAAGCTCTGCTGGCTTCCATCATCCAATCACGTGCAAGCAAAAATTTTTAATTTTTCACATTCTGCTATATAACATTCCCAAAAAGAAAAAAAATATTTAAAAATCAAAATATTTAATCCATTTAGGCAAATTTGTATTCTGCTACATATTTTTGGTAAAAAAAATTACAATAAGCATATTTTGATTGGTTTGCGTCTACAAACACTGCTGAAATGTCATTTTTATTTATTTATTTTTTACTAGTAATGGCAGCGATCTGCGATTTTTAGCGGGACTGCGACATTGCGGCAGACAGATCAGACCCCTAACTGAAATTTTCGACACTTTTGGGGGGACCAGTGACATTACTACAGTATTCAGTGCTAAAAATATGCACTGTTACTATAATAATGACACTGGCAGGAAAGGGGTTAACCTAGTGGTGTTCAAAGGGTTAAGTGAGAGCATAGGGGGTGTTTACTAACTGTATGGGGATGGGCTTGTCGAATGATCATAGAGACCTGTGATCCTATATAGAAGGATCACAGGCGCTCTGTGATCATTTCAGAGAGAAGAACGGTCAGCTGTGTTTACATCAGCTGACCGTCCTTCTCTCTCAGCGGGGAGCGATACCGGGTGCCCGGCAGAAATCGCGGCCGCTGGCCCCATGCATTGGAATCCCCACTGCCTAGTGGGGGCGGGAGCGCGCCGCTGCCAGTGGGGGCTTGCCTCCAGCACCAGGTGCGCGACCGACGTTGTACTATGTAATTTCGCACAGCCGAGCCAGCCTGCTGCAGTAAAACTGTGGCGGGCGGCCGGCAAGTGGTTAAAGTGACAAATGATATTAAAATAATGATTACAATCACATTCCTTAATACACAAAAATGCCCACTTATCCAAGTATACAATAGATTTCTAATGTATACAATATGATTGTCCATCAATGCATAATTATTACACGATAATACAAAAATAAGACAAAATAAAAGATAAAGCAAATTAGGTTATATATCCAGTGAGTCTGTTCAATACCTTAGATTCCTTTACAGATTAAGGGTCGATTCGCACTAGCGCGACTTGTCAGGCGACTTGGTCGCCTGACAAGTCGCGGTCGGTCGCTCGACATTGAATAGTACAGGACCCGTTCTAATAGGAGCGACACAAGAAGCTCCGACTTAGAAAAAGGGTCCTGTACTACTTTGGGGTGACCTGCAGGTGACTTGCATTGACTTAAATTATATGAAGTCCCTGCAAGTTGCGCCGAGGTCGCGGTGCACAGCGTGCACCGCGACTTCACAGGTCGCCCCAGCAAGTTGTGTCGCGCCAGTCTGAATGGGCGCCAATACTGCCATATTTGACAATATTTTGTAGTATAAGATGTATTTTGAGATGAGAGGGGGCGATTGCAGAGCCCCTCCAAAAGTTTTTTTCTTTATTTATATATGTAGAGCTACCCCCGCAGGAGCCGCTTGAATATTGTTGGCTCCTTACTCTGCTTTTTTAACCCCAAGAACAGACTCAACCCCACTGGCACACCTGGCAAAAATGTTAGTGTAAATACAGAAGAAAATGGACACAGGTTGTAGTGAACACAGAAGTTATCTTTGCTATGAACTTGCTTAACCACTTAAAGACCAGCCTCCGCACATTTACTGCGGCCGGCTGGCTCTCCTGCACAAACCACCATAACTGAATGGCGGGTCGCAGGAGCTGGTCTCTGGCACGTCCACTCTCTATCCCTGCAGCTAAGCAATGAGTCTGGTGTCCATGATGGCCGCCAGGAACCCGGCGATCGCTGCAGGGACCGACAGAAGGTGGTGTGCTGTTGTAAACACGGCACACTGCACATCTGTCGCTGATGGAAACAGGGCTCCTGTTATTTCGGAACATAGGAGCCCTGTTTCCATCTACCAAGTCTGGCACCCACGCAGTTATAATCACCCCCTAGGTACACATTTAACCCTTTGACCACCCCTTGTGTTAGCCCCTTCCCTGCCAGTGTCATTATTACAGTAACAGTGCATATTTTTTTTCCATAAAAGATTTTTACTGAAAATAAATGAATACGATGTAAAACAGGAAACATCAACATGTTGCAGGAAAATTACAAAATGCATCTTTAAAGTAACACTCTTAAACCCATATATATATTTATGAAGAGCATATTATCCTAAATTCCGGAAAGAAAGCTTTGTAAAGCATGTGGAGGGGTAAGGATAGGGAAGGGCATATAAAGATATCAGAGTATATACCAGGTAAGTAAACAGGATCTGAAATGGTTGCTAAAGTGTGAATGCGTGGGAAGAAGGTTATGTAAAGGTACTGCATACCATGTCTGTGGATAAGAGTAAATATTTAATGTTAGAGACAAGGAGCGTGTTGTCTTGTTGACCGACATGTATAATATCCGGATACGCTAACAAAGGGTGATTTTCTCTAATCTGTGTTTTGGCTAATGTTAGGTTCCATTGTGGTGGAGAACAGGTTTGAAGAACGAAAATTTGTCCAACGAGCCCAGGTGTCAAAAAATTTTGATGGCGTGTTGTGTGAAATAGGAATAAGTTCCTCCATTTCAGCTATTTTGTTTATTTTTTTAAACCATTCCTCTAGCGAGGGAGCATGGCAGGAACCCCAGTGTAGAGGGATACAGAGTTTTACTGTGTTAATCTTGTGGATTGTGAGGGACTTGCAGAATGTGTAAGTTGGTAAGTTAGAATGGTGTAGCAATTGGTGTGCGGGAGTGTATCCCATGGATTGCGAGGTTACTTGGGATGTAATCTGGTGTACCTGTTTCCAAAAAGATTGTATAATTGGGCAGGGCCACCAAATGTGAAGCATAGTGCCGGTTCTTGTGTACAACGTCAGTATTTATTAGATGTAGTGGGATTAAATATATGAAGAGTCATTGGTGTTCTGTACCACCTTGTAAGTACTTTATAGTTGTTTTCTTGTGTGTTAACGTTAATTGACCCTTTATGAGCAATTGTGAATATGCGTTCCCAGTCTTTCTCTGAGAGGTCTAAATTTTGATCACTTTTCCATTTATGGCAGGCTCTTCCTGATTTGGAAGAGTTTTTTTCAAAAAAACATTTAGTGTATTATGGCTATTATATGCTTCTGGGGCAGGGTTTGGGAGCATAAAGATTCAAAAGAAGAAAGAGGCCGGGTGAATTGATTTTTGTGATTGCTGTCTTTAATAAATTGTCTGATTTGTTGATAAAATTTTGGTGGGAATGTTTTTTGCTACTGTGAGCGAGACACTGCTGATTGGATCAAGAAACTCGCCATTTGTGAAAAGGTGTTGAATTTGAAGGTGTGGGAGCGACCAAAAGCTATGTAGCAATGTTTTAGATAAGTAAGGAGTGAAAGCTGGGTTGTCGTCAATGGTGCTAAGGGGGCCCAGGTTAGAGGTTGAAACCTCTTACAGGCAGTTTTAAAGCAGGATAATCTGAGCAATTAGTGGGTGTTTCTTCAGGGATTGAGGAACAAAGCGAGAGAAGATCCAAGGGGTGGTTTCTAGTGCAAGGGGGCTAAGGGAGGCTTCCAGAGCCACCCAATCTTTGATTTTGGAGTGGATATTCCAGTCAACAATTCTTGCTAGGTGGCAAGCCCAGTAGTAGTGTTGAAGTTTGGGGAGTCCTATGCCCCCTTTTTGTTTGGGTCTGGTTAATTGCTCAAAACTAACTCTAGCTTTCTTTTGATGCCATAGAAACTTGAGGCATGAGGATTTAAATTGTGAGAAGAATGTAGGGGGAAGTGTAATGGGGATGGTTTGAAGGAGGTAAAGGAGTCTCGAAAGGATATTCATTTTTATCAGAGCTGCCCTCCCAAACCATGAAATAAAATAGGAGTTGCTCCATTTGCGTAGGTCTTCCGAGATGGTTTTAAATGCTGGTATGAAGTTCTCCTCAAAGAGATTAGCTAAATTCGTAGTGAGGTTGATCCCTAGATATTTAATCATTTTCAATTCCCATTTAAAAGGGAAGTTAGATTTGCACTGTTGGACTATGGCAGCTGGGAGGCAGACATTTAAAGCTTGGGACTTATTGAAGTTCATTTTCAGATTGGATGATTTTTGGAATAAGTCAAAATCAGCAAGTAAATTAGGGATAGAGATATGAGGTTCTCTGAGAAAAAGCAAAATGTCATCTGCAAATGCGGCGAGTTTGAATGTTTGTTTCTCAGTGGTAATGCCTTTAATGTTTGGATTGGCTTTTAGCCGCCTTAGCGGTAATCCCGAGCGTGACTCGGGGTTGGTTTTTCATATCAGGAGCGGTAACCCCGAGTCACGCTCGGGGGGTAAATTGCAGAGAGCGCAGCGGAGCGTCTCTTATCTTATCTTGGCGATCCAGCGATGATCTCTCATTGCTGTGACCACCAGCCGAGAGTCCCGCCGCTCCTCCGTCGGTCTCCGTCGCTCTGATCACTTCCTAGTTCCGTTCCCTGCAGCAGCAATGCTGCATGGGAGCGGAACTAGGGAGGGTGTTAAATATTTATTCCAAATTCATAATTCGGCACTTATTGGAATTATATTATATTCACAGCAAGCTTGCAAAATATATGTGATTTTATGATTAATCATAGTATTAAATATGTGTGAATGACCTTGATCCAGTGATTAACAATGGAGTTCTTCATCTGAGCTGAGACAGTAAAATGTCAGATAATTCTGGAGTATGTAGCTAGTTGGAAGATGACATATAAGGTATCTGTGGGATAGTATGTCATGGAAGTAAGAATAGGATCCATGTGTAATACTAGGAATGACATATAGTAGTTTAAATATGTTAGTTAAGGATTAAAGTAATCCCAGTCATAATTAATCGTATTTGTATGTATTTACTTAAAGTTATACAAGTCGTATAAGTTGGTTATATATGTTACTTATTGTGTAAGATAAATGATGGTTATTTAACATGACATCAGCCACATTAGACGTACAAGAATAGAGTGTTACATGTGGGCTTGTCAATCAAAGTAGTTCAAGACTAATCAGCTTTTTGGTCATATACATATTAGGAATTATGACTTTATGGGCTTAGTACCTCCTCTTGTATAGAATAACTGACATTAGCAGAAGTTATGATGCCATACAAGGCTTGGAGTATTGGAAGTTCATGACGTATACATGTAAGATAAATTGTCAGGCGATTCGGACACTCGAGACGCAGACTAGGACACACAGACACACAGACTAGCGAAGATCACACACATTACTTCTGCTCTACACAAATCTATTCATAGACTCTTATTTTACAACCTAAGCAGGTGTTTTGCTCTCTGAAACCTAACAAACGTCATTTCCTGCTTCTTGCCAGACGAGAAAAGATTAACATGAAAGAAGGACACACACAGAGGAACATACATGGCTATATTGCCATGAATTCAAGCTGAACACATCTTTTCCATGAAATATTGTTTTTATTCTTCATATTTTTGACCTACACTGAACTGAACTGTTATACCTTTTACATTGTATTGTTGATGCCAAGTGTGTTTGAATAAACTCACACTTTGTTTTTAAAGTCAGTCTGGCTATCAATGCTAATTGTCCAGAAACGCCTTAAGAGATTGAAATATAGAGATATATTCTATATTTTACAGAGGGAAATTAAAAAAAAAAACGTTGCACAAAACACAAAACACATTTTTATATATGTATATATATATATATATATATATGCGCATATATATATATATATATATATATGCGCATATATATATATATATATATATATATATATATATATATATATATACACCGGTATATATATATATATGCATATATACATATATATATGTATGCATATATATATATATATATATATATATATATATATATATATATATATATATATATATATATATATATATATATATATATATATATATATATGTATATATATATATATATATATATATATATATATATATATATATATATATATATATATATATATATATATATATATATATGCACACACACATATATCTATATATAATATATAATGCATGAATTATAATCTAATCAATAATATAATTTTATTATATATATTATATATTAAATAATAAAATAATATTATTGATTCGATTATAATTCACGTGTTTGTGTTTCAAATTTATCACATCTGGGATGTCTACTAGACTCTTGTTTTGGTCAGGTTTAAGTCAGTAATTACTAAGAATTGTAGGCCTATAATACATAACGATAAAATTTCCATTAAAAGAATTGTACCGCTTTTGGTATGTAATTCCTGACAGAATCATACCGCCAGAGAGGTTAGGCATCTCAGAAATGGTTCCAGTGTGAGTACGAACAGAATTGGAGAGAGAGGACAACCCCGTCTCATGCCGTTGCCTATGGAGAAGGCGTCCGACAGGTGGCTGTTGACCCTAATTTGGGCACTCGGGGAAGCATATAGGGACATAATTAAGGAAAGCATTGTGTTGTGCAGACCCAAGTGTTGAAGAACAGCTGAAAGATAATCCCAGGCCAACCTGTCGAATGCCTTCTCGGCGTCTAGTGATAGGAAGAAACGTTGTTGTTTGTTGGAGGTTAACCAATGATGTATGTTAATAGCTTTAATAGTATTGTCCCTCGCCACCCTCCCAGGCAAGAACTAGAAGAGGTTGTAAGCTGTTTGCAAGAATCCTGGCGAATATTTTGTTTAGTAATAATAATATTGAACAGTGTACATACACTATATATATATATGCAAGTAGAACAAAAGAAATAGAGACTATCAAAGAAACCTCAAGAATCAACTCCGTCTACTTCCAGAGGACTCCTTTAAGTGAATTAACCCTGAAAGCAGAGGTAAGCACACAAAGCAACAAATTATATGGTGAATATTACTTCAGTGAATTAACCTAGTTTTCTATGTCAGTACTTTCCCTTACCCCAGCACCACAGTCCCAAATGACCAGCTTAAACCCAGTAACCGATTCAGTGCACTGAATTAGCCCATAACTTAAACCCACTCATATGATGACTAGAGTCCCAGGTATAGACAGGGCTCTTCAGATTTTAGATGACTTTAGGTTGGTGCACTTGCTGGTTTTCTTTGGTGAAAGAACAGAGTACATCCAGAGAGGACTTGATAGATAAAAGGCTTGAATGTTGTGGGTAATCTTCCATTAAATCAGGCAGGTACTATTACTGCCAAACAGAGTGTATCAGCATCACAGGTTCTCCTAATCAAGTGAGGCAGGACGACAACAGCACTTCAATGTTCAGTTTTAGGGAGGATTGGGCAGGTGCCCTCTCACCAATCTTGCAGTCAAAGCCCAAGCAAATGTCCTAAAACAGACAGGTTGTTCAGGTAACCCGACTGGTCACCTCAGTATTTTTACTGGCAGCCAGTAAAAAATGGGCACTTTTCTCCTGTCAGTAAATGCCAGTGACAGGAAAACGTTGCCAGTAAAAAATATGGCTGTGACGCTTGGCTTGGAACTTCCAGTCTGGAGCCAGCCAGGACTATCTAAGTCCCGCTGCAGTGTGTTCAGGCGGTGCCGGCGGGGGGGGTTGGCAGAGGCGGTGCCTGAGTGTGTCGTGTGATGGCATGATGCAAGGTAGCTGAGCGGAGCAGCTGGGGCCTCATGTGCTGGTCTGCGGAATGGGAGCAAGGCAAGCAGTGAGCAGAATTGCCAGTGTTGTTTCGCCTGGAGTGGACTGAAGGGACCACCTGGGGTGGAGAGAGACTGTCAATGTGACACAGGAGGGACGTATTGTGTTGGTGAGGTGTCATCATCATCATCTCTGCCACTGCACAATGCTGTCAGTGTCACGGTGGGAGTCAATTTCATGTGTGTTAGCCTACCCATTCTAATTGCTTGCCCTCCTGAGTCCTGTCCCTGAGCTACTTACTTACTAAATTGAAAATAAAATAAGAAAAATGAATGCACTTTAGGGCTCATGCACACTGGAGCTTTTATTTCAGCTTGAAGAGGTTTGTGCTTTTTTTCCCGCTCGTTTGCACATTTCTGTTTAGATTTTTTTTAGCACAAGTGTTTTTTTTTTTCACAAACCCTCCCCTCAGCTCATTTTTTTTATTGTTTTGTGTGTGTTTTCGAGCTTCAACACGCTTTTTCGTGCGTTTTTGGACGTCTTTTCTGCTCGAAAGCTCCTCTCAAAAACACGAGTTTGGTGGGGTTTTTTCTGCCTGTAAGAGCATATGCCTATCAACTTTTAAAAAAGCCATAGTGTGCATGGACACAATGGCTAACGTGGAATTGAGTTTCCAGGCAGAAATAATGAGAGCACAAAAGCCTGTAGGGACAGCTTCTTTGAGCTTCTTTGAGATGCAGTGTGCAAGAGCCCTAAAACTGTAATTTTGTAACTTTTGGAAATGCTAAAATAACTTGGCTGTGCCAGTAAATTATGGGTGTTCTGTCAGTAAATTTCAATCTGGTAGGTTGGCAACACTGCTGTGGAGCACTTCACACAGCTGATGCGGGTGCACCTGGGTATGCACCTGGGATCCCCCTCTCTCAGGCTGGATGTCTGGGACACAGCAGTGGGCTGACTGGGAAGATAGCACCTCTCTCTTCATCCAGTCCCTTCTTCTGCTTCGTGGTGAACTGAACTACTTAGATGGATGCCTCTTCTCCTCCTCTTGCCAGATAAACCTGAGATGCGTAGTTCTGTCCTCATATAAGGCTATGGAGCCATTTTTGGTGGGGGCTACATACCCCAGAATGTTTTGCTGATTGCTCCTGCCAATGAGGATGCAGGGGAGGGAGCAGAAAAAACAGAGTCAGTGTCAGTGAGGAGAAGGAGGAAGAAGAAGGAATATTGTAGAAAAGGGGCAGTGGTAGGTGAGAAAACTTATCCTGAAGAGGCGGGAGGCCCGACCTTAAAAAGGCGGCTCCTCCCCTCCCACAACTCCAGGCTCCACCTTACAATTTGTGGTCAGGGAATAGAGCCGAGATGGAGAACATGACATACTAATAAAACTACGGTAGTAGTGTGCCAATACCATCATTCAGGCATGCCAGTAAAATAAAAAGGGCAAAAAAAAAAGAGAGCGTCCAAGTAACCTTTAATACATGTGCATGGTTTACAAAGAAAATGAGACACGAAGTGCTGAATGTCATTTGGCTAAAACTCTAAAGGCCTGTCTGAGCTTGCTTTCTGGATGGGGTATGTAACTGTAGTAAGCAGAAGATTTCCACCGCCCCAGTCTCTTGATAATGTGCATGGATATGCTGTGGCTGGAGGCTGGCACAGCTGCCCCTATGCAGAAATAATGACCGGTGAATGCAGCGGGATCGCACACTATCTTACTCAGCAGGGTTCTCAAATACTTGACGAACCTGGGCGTGGTGAGAGGACTGCCGTGAAGGCTCAGCAGGGGAGCATCTCTAACCTGACCTGCCAAACCCGGATAAAGACGGTCCAGTAACTGGACTGGGCACCATTCGTTGTAAGTGGGATACAGCGTAAAGTGGACTGGTGGCCCCAAATGATTGGTCTTGGACTGCCAGATAGTCAGGACAAAATGATCATCCACCTTAACTAGGTCTGCCCACCTTAACATGTTGGCGGTACCGTGGGAGTTCCCCACGGTGAACTCCTTTGGCTGCAGGAACCCGTAGGAGGCCAGAAATATGTTTTGATGGTGTCATTGGTCCCTTACTCGAACGGTTTTGTCTTCATGGCAGTCCTCTCACCGCCGTTCCAGGAACTCATCCTGGATTAGCTATTCTCATGGCCCACGGGAACATGCTAGCCCAGTCAGCACTTTCACCCAACACCAGACGCTCTTGCGCGCGAGCTCTAACCATCTTCGTTAGGTTCATCGCGGAGTTCAATATTTTGGACATATGGCAGGTAGGTTAACAGGAATAGGTTAGTGAAGCCAGGTAGATGTGGAGAATAACCTTAGGGCCAAGCCTGAAAATCTAAGAATATATATATATATATATATATATATAACTCAGTCCCTGGAAGACAACATGTGACAACCCGACCCCACAACAAAAATATATGTACTTGGTAATGCTTCCAGAGGACACTAACTTGAGTGAGGTCAATGGGGAGAGTGACACAGCCAGGAATACTGACCGTGCAGAGGATGAGTTCTGGTGCCAAACTGAAAGGTGCTGTGCTTAGATTGCACAGAAGGCTGCTAGAAAAATATTTTTTTATTTTATTTATTTTTTTTATATATTTTATTTTTTTAATGTGATGCAGCAACAAAGACCCATCCGGATGGCTATAGTGTCCATTTAACAAAGTTATCTGTGCTTTTATCACTCTCTTCACCAGTGTTTCCTACAATGCTTTAACTTCTTTCTGTGAAGAGAATCACCCACATGTCAACCCTGGAAAACTCACCCGATAGCCATGACCTTCTTGCTAAATGTGGGTAATAAAGCTCTTGTTACCCTTTAGGGGAGGGGGTCCTGGATCACTGCTGCTCTCTCTCCTCCTAATACACGCCACACATAAGTATCACCATAGAAAAGGAAAAACTCATATAGTGTAAAACCTTCAATTTATTAAAAACTTTCACCAAAACCATGTACTGTACACTCACATTTAAAAGTGCATAGCCTTGCAACAGGAAAATATTGCATACTCATATCAAAATATTGGCCTCGCCATCAAAGTATATCAGCATGCACCTTATTTTCCTTCTGGGTGTACGTCTTCACCAGTGTTTCCCACAATTCTTTAACTTCTTTCTGTGAAGAGAATGAATGGAAAAAGGGAAAGGGGTTTCAAGGGACCCCATTTTCTACTTTTTCCTCATGGGAGGGCTGCAGATAGGCAGTTTCTAGCTCCCCCCTGTATAGAGCGTTTAGGCGGGAGATACAGAGGTTGGAGGATTCTGATTGGCTAAAAATAGCTGCCTGCGGAAGGTCAGGTGACCGAAGTTTCTGGAACCGAGGCAGGCTATATATAGGAGTGGGAGCGAGGGCGTGGAGTCAGTCGCCTCAGAAGATCAGCCGGAGCGGAGCTTCAGGATGAAGACATTACTTCGCCAGCTGCTGGAGAAGGCTGAAGCTGAGGGAGGAGAGAAGTGGCTGCGGCGCTGCTTGGAGCTGACGGCAGAAGAAGAGACGGAAGAAGGACGGCCGCAAAGAAGAGACTTGCCTGAAGAAAAGAAGAGGACAGCGGAGGGAGAAGCCAGAGGTGACGGATGAAGAGGCAGAAAGAGAGGCAGGCCGAGCGGAGGACGGCGGGGCAAAAAGGAGGCGACTGCAGGAGAAAACATGACAGACCGGAACGCTACAGGACCGGGACTGGAACAACAAGAGAGTGCCGCAACTACTGAAGAGCGGCTGAAGAGAAGAACGACGCCAAGAAGACAATACAGCCCACCGGTGGAAGAACGGAAGGCTGGAAGAAGGCGGGGAAGTCAAGAAGCAGCGAGAGAAGAAGAGGAGGGTGCAGCGTTGTGGCAACATGAAGCAACAGAGGCCGGAGCTGTCGGAGGGAGGTCCACTGCTGGCCTCAGTGGCAGCTGCCGGAGGAGCGATAGAGAAGACAGCCCTTTGTATTGGCCGGCAGAAGAAATGCAGGTTTTGGAAGAACAGGGTACTGCTGGGCCGGGTGAGTTAAATGTGGCTATATTTGAAAATTTGAACCAGTCCTTAAATCTTATAGTCAATTCCTTAAATAGTCTACACAGTAAAGTACAACCTGGGAATGTATCTTCAGTGTGGCAAAACCCTGAGGAGGGGAAATTGGTGCCAGAGAAATCAACAGGTTTCAGAGAGAAAGTACCTGAAATTGTGTTGAAGGAAAGTATGCCCTGTTCACCTTCTCCTCTGGGCTTTCACCTGGGTGCAGGTATTAAAGAAAAGATTTGGAATGGGGAATTCTTGGATATCTTATCCCTACTTCCATCTAGCAAGCCAGAGAAAAATGATGAGGATAGGAGAAGACCGGTGGCTAAATCTTTTAGTAATTGGCTGCAGGCTTTCTGCATATTTGCAGGTGTATTGTGTGAAAAACAGCCTAGTAAAGCAGTGGGCCTTTTCCATCATGTGGAAATCATTCTTGAGGCATACAAGAATTTTGGAGGTTTTGGTTGGTTTTCATACGATGAATCTTTCCGACAAAAGTTGTCTGTGCATAAAGAGCTACAGTGGGGTTGTAAAGATGTGGGTCTGTGGCTTAACCTATTAATCCCACAGAGACCACAAATTGCCAGACCAGTGAGTATGGGAGCAAATCAAGTCACAAGTTATAAGAAAGGTATATGCTTTGCATTTAATGATTCTACTTGTAAGTGGCTACATAATTGTCGTTTTAGACACGAGTGTGCTTTTTGCGCTGGAGCGCATAGCTTGTCTAAATGTTTTAAAAAGATGGCAGCCAATACTCAATCAGGAAAAGAGCCATTTCTTAAGGGGCAAGCTCCTGGTGAACCTGCAAGAAATGCAAACATGGCTGTGCAAATACCCAGATCAACAGAGGGCCAACATACTTTATGAGGGTTTTGCAGAGGGTTTTAGACTACCTATCTTTGAAGGAAAAGGTTGTATAAAGGTGAGAAATTTAAAGTCAATTGAGGAATTACCGCATATAGTAGAAGATAAAATAAATAAAGAAATTGCAGCGGGAAGGGTTGCAGGCCCATTCTGTAATCCACCATTTAATAACTTTAGAATTTCTCCTTTGGGTATCCTGCCGAAGAAAGAGCCGAATAAATTTAGGCTAATCCATCACTTATCTTTTCCCTTGGGCAGTTCCCTTAATGACCAGATAGACCCGAACGATTGTTCGGTGGAATATGCTTCATTCGAACAGGCGATAGTTTTGTTGAGGGAACTGGGCAATGGAGCACTGATGAGCAAAGCTGATATTTTGTCAGCATTTAGGTTGTTACCCATTCACCCGAGTTGTTTCAACTCGCTAGGTTTCATGTTTAAAGATAAATTTTATTTTGACATGTTTCTACCTATGGGGTGCTCATTATCGTGTGCATATTTTGAAACATTCGCCACCTTTCTGGAATGGGTTTTGAAAGAAAAATCAGGTTCCAGATATACAATGCATTATCTGGACGATTTTTTATTTCTGGGCCCAAAAAATTCTAGTGGCTGTTTACAGCTATTAAACTCGTTCAGAGATATTTGTGCCCAGTTCAACATCCCACTAGCTGAAGAAAAAAACGGTACCTCCTTCTCAAAAATTAGAATTTTTGGGAATTTTGATAGATTCAAATAGCATGGAATTTAGATTACCTAAGAACAAGTTGGATAAAATTTACAATCTCATCTTAATATTGATTAGGAAGAAAAAGGTTTTGCTGAAAGAACTGCAAAAGCTTTTGGGTAATCTGGCCTTTGCTACTAGAATCCTGCCAGTTGGGAGAATATACTCAAGTCGTATGTATCTTAAAATGGCAGGATTGAAAAGTCCATTTTCGCATATTAGGATGACTCAGGATATTCGTGAGGATATGCTGATATGGACACAATTTTTGCAAACATTCAATGGTAGAACAGTGATCCAAGAAGAATTCATTACAGGCTCACAATTCTGTTTGTTCACGGATGCAGCAGGTTCTATCGGGTTCTCGGCCATTTGGAGAAATGAGTGGTGTGCAGAGAGATGGCCGGAAAAATGGAAAGTAAAAGGTTTGTTACAAAACATTGTATTGTTGGAAATATTCCCAGTCATAGTGGCAGTAGAGATTTGGGGACGGAGGTTTCAGAACAGGAGAATCCTATTGAGTACGGATAATAAGGGAGTATTATTCGCAATAAATTGTTTAAATTCTAGATCACAACCAGTTATTTCAATGATTCAATATTTAGTTTCCAGGTGCCTGTTGTATAACATTTGGTTAAAAGCTCGCTATATTCCAGGTAAACTAAATGTTATTGCTGACGCTCTCTCACGTTTACAGATGAGCAAATTCTTCGAACTGGTGCCGGAGGCCAACAAAGTGGGTATGAAATGTCCCGGGCATCTATGGGACTTAGTTTAGTTCAAGAGAATATTCGAAACTCCCTGGCGTACTCAACATGGAAAAGCTATTGCAGCTCCTGGTCACTGTGGTTAACATTCTTACATGAGACTAATAATGGACGGATGGCAATTTCAGAGAGATTGGTATTGTGTTTCCTCGAATCTTTACTTCAAAAGAAATGGTCTTGGTCACATGTTAACAAAACCTTATATGGAGTATCGTATTTTATGAAACTGAAGGGTTTTGAGTCTATATTATCCTTCTTTTCGGTACAACAAGCTTTAAAAGGATACAAAAAGAAACAAACTAGGATAAATTATCAAGGCCCAATCTCTGTGAATAACCTAATAGATATTTGTAAATATGCTGATGGAGTATGTTTTTCAGAATATGAAGTTAAATTGTTGAGAGCAGCATTTTCTGTTTGTTTTTTTGCAGCCTTTCGAATATCGGAATTGGTTCCTAGATCGAAAAGAGATGAGGGTGGTTTGTTATTTGAGGATGTAGTTTTTGAAAAGGATAAATTAAAATTATTTTTGCGCAAGTCTAAGACAGACCAGTCAGGTAAGGGGACATGGATATTACTAGGAAAGTGTACAGTGGAATCCATATGCCCGATAAAAACATTGAAGACATACTTGGAGGTGAGGCCTGGAAAGGAGGCACGGCTCTTTATTCATAGAGATTCGTCTCCTCTGACTGGGTTTCAGTTTCGAAGGATCTTCGGAAAAATTTTAGCTGTCTTAGGGCTGTGCAATAAAGGCTTATCTTGCCACTCATTCAGAATTGGGGCAGCCACGGCTGCGGCAAACTTAGGAATGGGAGGTGATAACATAAAGAAAATTGGCAGGTGGAAGTCAAATGTCTATCAGAGATATGTCAGATCTAACTATGTACATTCTAATTCTAGGTAAGAAGTTAATAGTTTGGATCGTTGGGCACTCTTATGTCCGCTGGGCCCACAAAAGAGCTGCAGAAAGAATTTATGGAACCAATCTGGATCTGGACCCAAGTTTATTTGAATTATATTGGTGTGGTAAGGGAGGGATGATCTGGGACAATCTGATGACCGAGCTAGGTAGACTGAGTTATGGTTGGCCATTACCGGACATACTGTTAATCCACCTAGGAGGTAATGACATCGGGAGAATAAAAACAGTGAGACTATTCTTTAAAATATGTTTTGTTATCAAAAAATGGAAGGCCTTTTCTCCTGGTACAGTTGTAGTATTTTCTGAGATCATCCCTCGACTTATTTGGTTGCAAGATAACGTAGGAAAGGTGTTTGAGAAGATGAGGAGAAAAATCAATCATAGAATAGAGAAATTCATGAGTATAGGTTATGGCATATCCTTTAGGCATATGGACTTGGAAGGGGGTATTCCGGGCCTGTATTGGAAAGATGGGATACATCTTTCGGATATAGGTTTGGATATAATGAATTTAGGCTTACAGACAGCTATAGAATTGGCCGCGGGCTGGTGGGGTAGTCAGGAGGTTAGTACCTCCTGACTTAGTGGAGGTGTCTTTATATGGTTAAGTGATAACCCGAGCGTCAAAGCTGGGTAGTGGTGTTATGTATTGCAAAGTTATGCTAATGGTAAAAGTGAAAAATTATTGATTGATGGATTAATGAGTTAATTAATTTATAAACCAATAAATAAAGGCCGTGGCCAAGTTATTATCCAAGAAAGCTATCTGGTGTAAGTTATTTATTAAATCTTTAATATAGATGCTTGCCATCCCATGAATGGAAAAAGGGAAAGGGGTTTCAAGGGACCCCATTTTCCTACTTTTTCCTCATGGGAGGTCTGCAGATAGGCAGTTTCTAGCTGCCCCCTGTATAGAGCGTTTAGGCGGGAGATACGGAGGTTGGAGGATTCTGATTGGCTAAAAATAGCTGCCTGCGGAAGGTCAGGTGACCGAAGTTTCTGGAACCGAGGCAGGCTATATATAGGAGTGGGAGCGAGGGCGTGGAGTCAGTCGCCTCAGAAGATCAGCCGGAGCGGAGCTTCCCGCCCGCCCGCCCAAATATTATTAAGTCACGGCCTTATAAATTTATGTGGTAGGGTCACCTTTTTCGAAAGGGGGACAAAAATATGGAGGTGTCTTTATATGGTTAAGTGATAACCCGAGCGTCAAAGCTGGGTAGTGGTGTTATGTATTGCAAAGTTATGCTAATGGTAAAAGTGAAAAATTATTGATTGATGGATTAATGAGTTAATTAATTTATAAACCAATAAATAAAGGCCGTGGCCAAGTTATTATCCAAGAAAGCTGTCTGGTGTAAGTTATTTATTAAATCTTTAATATAGATGCTTGCCATCCCATCACCCATGTGTTAACACTGAAAAACATGGATAGCCATGATCTTCTATATTTTCCATATAGTGTAAGACCTTCAATTTGATAAAAACTTTCACTAAAACCATGTACTGTACACTCACATTTAAAAGTGCATAGCCTTGCAACAGAAAAACATTGCATACTCATATCAAAGTATCGAGCCCGTCATCCAAGTATATCAGCATGGACTTTACTTTCCCTCTCAGTGTACGTCTACCTCAAAAAGAAACTGGCAGGTAAATGTGAGTTACTAACATTTTTTTTTTTCTAAGATATCACTTTTGCTGTAGTACATTCTATAAAATTATAAAAAAAAATCCAAAAAAAGGAAAAAAACTAAATGTTTTGATGAGAGTCTTGTATGGAAGAAAGAAAAAAAGGTTCATGGGTTCTCCACAAAATTTTAAGGGGGTATCCCATTCAAGAGAAAAGATGTGAAGTGCCTCCCAAAATTCATACCAAACCCTCATCCTAGAATGCAGCCTGGCTAGTCAAAAAATACCATACCGGGCCACATACCCTCAACATAGTGTGGGTACCATGCCAGGAGGATCCTCCTGGCAAAGCACATTTTCCACATATTGATGAAGGCAAGGGGGTCTACGGGTGAGGGGCTTATCAGAATCTGGAAGCCCCCTTTAAAATAATGGTGCCGCAGAGTATGGCCCCCTTATATGAATGAGTAAGGGGTACAGAATTCACCTACTCATTCAAAAAAATAAAAAAATAAATAAAAGAACATATAAACACAGCACACACTTAAATAGAAAAAAAGTCCGGTGATGGAAATTGATCATCAATCACATCGCCCAATCCAACAGATCCCCATCAATCCCTGCCCTTTTGGTTATATTTACTTGTCAGCCGGGAATCCTCCAGCTGACAGCTAAATAGACTGACAGAAATGCATTACTGGTCACTAGAAAGACTTTTTAACAACCAGCTATCACATTTTGTCTAAAAAAAAGTCTATCACTCCTTGCAAGGTGCTCTGGTAAAGATCTGATGTGTGCTTAGACTGTAGGCTTCAGGTCAGGCCCCAGGTCCTGTAAGGGCTTACTTCCACTATACTGTGCATTTAGTACAGAGGGTCTACTATCAATTATTTTATGACAATCTGTTCAATCTGGGCTTCAGAAATGGTCCTTCAAACCCATTAGAGATATCCTTCACTCTACTCTCAATTACCTTGTAGCCAGTGCAATTTTTTTTTCTGTAAGGGGGGGGGGTGCTAGTTTTTAATTTACAATTCTGTAACACTGCAGACAGCTTAAAGATATTTCCCAAACATATAATTGAAAGGAGTGGTGTTTTCCCCATGTTACCCACAAAATTGCATCAATGGGTGGATCCTTACCTGGCTTTACAGTATTTCAAATAATACTAGATACAGTTTTTATTGGTACATGTCCCCCATGGCAGTGCCCATCTCCCCGTGCCCTTTTTTGACAATGATGAGCAAGGTTTACCCCCATAAATAAAATTCAACAAATGCCCTGTAAACCAATCCCATAGACTCATCCTTAGTTGCCATCCCTCGCTGTGACATCATTTTGAACTTTGAGTGTATTTTTGTATTTTTTTAAAATTACTGCAGTAATTAGCTAGGGGAATGGGGTATATGGTTGGGGGGGGGGGGGGGCTGGCTGTCCTCGATGAAATTTAACTTTAAGAATATTAAGGATAATAACACAAAGCAAATAGAGAAGCCAAGATATCAAAAAATTAAAAATGGAAAGTATTGTTAATTATATAATATTTATTTTATTATATTAAATTAGTTCTAAAATAGTTTAGAAGTCTATAAACTCTAAGAAAAAGGAACACTATTTAACAAAAAGAATATTTGTAGAGAACAAACGGAAAGATTAAATCTAACGTGTATTATTTTCATCTGTCTCTGTAAGTTGGCAGTGTCAAATAGTAGGGTGAAGAGATATAGCCAATGTTCTCCTTTTGCCATTACTTGCATAATGCAAAAATAGGTATACTTCTGTCTAACAAAATTATGACTGATAAAGCTCCCAGTCCACATGGTATCCATTCCTGTGCACTAGAGAATTAAAATTTTGCAACTGACAGGCCACTATATCTTACTTTTTAAACTCTCCTTTAACTGGGTCACTTCCACAAGACTCCCATACAACTGAGGCAGTACCATTATTTAAGAAAGGTTAAAAGCTGGGACTGGGAATTTATAGATGTGCAAGTCTGACTTTTGTTGTGCTTGAAGCAGAATTCTTGGTGAAAATTTCATTAATCAACAATTACTTTGGCTTTAAATTGTTTTTAATATGTCTCTCTCTCTCTCTCTCTCTCTCTCTATATATATATATATATATATATATAGTGTTAAAATGGGTAACATTTAAATAAATATAAATCCCTCGGCCATAATGGTAAACTTATAAAATAAAATATAAAAATTATAAAATATAAATATAGTGTGGGACCAAAAATATAATATAATAAATAAATGTCCTAAATGATTGCACAGTCCGTAAATGAAAACACTTAAATCAGTGCGTCATCAAATAGAATTGAGTCTCGTGCATGGAGGATGACTATATCACCAAAAATCCACCACCATTGTGTAACATCCAGTACCACTCCCATCAGATGGACACTCACCACATGTTTATGCCCCCCATTTGCATGGTTTGGGCCACAGGGCGGAAAAAACATATAAAGTCATCTAAAGAGGAAACGGACAGGAGAGGTTTATGTCCATCTAGACGAGCCTATTGACGTTTGTTTTTTCAGCGCTGTTGCCTAAACCATGTAAATGGGGGGCATAAACATGTGGTGAGTGTCCATCTGATAGGAGTAGTACTGGATGTTACACAATGGTGGTGGATTTTTGGTTATATAGTCATCCTCCATGCACGAGACTCAATTCTATTTGATGACGCATTGATTTAAGTGTTTTCATTTACGGACTGTGCAATCATTTAGGACATTTATTTATTATATTATATTTTTGATACCACAATATATTATATATTTTTTGGTAACCATATACTGTATATACATATTTTATTTTTATTTTTATCCTATTTTTGCGCTGCTGGTGTTCCTTCACTATAAGTGTGGTTTTCACTATTGCCATTTTATATATATACATATATATAAACATTGGAAAATATTCATCTTTTTTTTTTTTTTTTTTTTTGCAAATAGTTTTTATTCAAGTTTTTTAAGACATAACAGAAAAAGAAAGTACAATAAAATAAAGTAAAGTCAGTTCTCAACATTGTGACTATGAGCAGTAACATCAGCTATGAATACATATAACAGGTTATCAATTCAATCAAGTAACGCAAGTAATGCAGGCAAATATGTCACATCCAACAGGAATACCGCATTAAGTCAGGGAAGCTTCATGGCCCAAAAGTCCCAGTATGTATTAAATAATTGCAATTGTAGCTTATTTATTGCCAGAGCTCTTTCAAATTGGTGGTTAACTTTAAGTAACTGAACTACATCCATCAGGTTTGGGGCTTCCTTGGTTTTCCATCTGCGGAGCACAGATGTGCGAGCCGCCAGCAACACATGTGTAA
>NW_028119278.1:0-26965 GCF_965119305.1 Pelophylax lessonae | reverse complement strand
AAGGAGGGATGGAGAGAAGATGGATGGGTGGAGGGATGGAAGAGTGAATAGAAGGAGGGATGGAGAGAAGAGTGGATGGGTGGAGGGATGGAAGAGTGAAAAGATGGAGGGATGGAGAGAAGAGTGGATGGGTGGAGGGATGGAAGAGTGAAAAGAGGAAGGATGGAGAGAAGAGTGAAAGAGTGGATGGAGGGAAGAGTGAATAGAAGGAGGGATGGAGATAAGAGTGGATGGGTGGAGGGATGGAAGAGTGAATAGAAGGAGGGATGGAGAGAAGAGTGGATGGGTGGAGGGAGGAAAGAGTGAATAGAAGGAGGGATGGAGAGAAGAGTGGATGGGTGGAGGGATGGAAGAGTGAATAGAAGGAGGGATGGAGAGAAGAGTGGAGGGATGGAAGAGTGAATAGATGGAGGGATGGAGAGAAGAGTGGATGGGTGGAGGGATGGAAGAGTGAATAGAAGGAGGGATGGAGAGAAGAGTGAAAGAGTGGATGGAGGGAAGAGTGAATAGAAGGAGGGTTGGAGATAAGAGTGGAGGGATGGAAGAGTGAATAGAAGGAGGGATGGAGAGAAGAGTGGATGGGTGGAGGGAGGAAAGAGTGAATAGAAGGAGGGATGGAGAGAAGAGTGGATGGGTGGAGGGAGGAAAGAGTGAATAGAAGGAGGGATGGAGAGAAGAGTGGATGGGTGGAGGGATGGAAGAGAGAATAGAAGGAGGGATGGAGAGAAGAGTGGAGGGATGGAAGAGTGAATAGATGGAGGGATGGAGAGAAGAGTGGATGGGTGGAGGGATGGAAGGGTGAATAGAAGGAGGGATGGAGAGAAGAGTGGATGGGTGGAGGGATGGAAGAGTGACATAGAAGGAGGGATGGAGAGAAGAGTGGATGGGTGGAGGGATGGAAGAGTGAATAGAAGGAGGGATGGAGAGAAGAATGAAAGAGTGGATGGAAGAGTGAATAGAAGGAGGGATGGAGAGAAGAGTGGAGGGATGGAAGAGTGAATAGATGGAGGGATGGAGAGAAGAATGAAAGAGTGGATGGAGGGAAGAGTGAATAGAAGGAGGGATGAGAGAAGAGTGGATAAAAGGAGGGATGGAATAGTGGATGGGTGGAGGTATGGAAGTGTGTATAGAAGGAGGGATGGAAGAGTGGATAGGAGGAGGGGTGGATAGGAGTGATGGAGGGATGCATGGAAGACTGGAGAGGAGGGATGGAAGAGCGAATAGATGGAGGGAATAGTGGATAGGAGGGATGGGGAGAAGAGCGGATAGAAGGAAGGGTTGGAAGAGTGGAGAGAAGAAGTGATGGAAGAGTGAATAGAAGGAAGGGTTGGAAGAGTGGATAGAAGAAAGGGTTGGAAGAGTGGATAGAAAGAAGCATTGGAAAGAAGGGTTGGAGGAGTGGATAGAAGGAGGGGTGGAAGAGTGGAGAGAAGAGTTGATGGATGGAAGAGTTTGGAAAAGAAGGGAAATGGATAGAAGGAGGAAAGAGGGGAGGGATGGAAGAGTTGATATAAGGAGGAATGGAGAGAAGGGTGGAGGGATAGAAGAAGGGATGGAGAGGAGTGAATAGAAGGAGGATGGAAGAGTGTTGAGATGGAGGGAATAGTGGATGGGTGGAGGGATGGAAAAGTGGATAGAAGAAGGGATGGAAGAGAAAAGTGGATAGAAGAAGGGATGGAAGAGAAAATGGATAGGTGGAGGGATGGAAGAGAAAAGTGGATAGGTGGAGGGATGGAAGAGAAGAGTGGATAGGTGGAGGGATGGAAGAGAAGAGTGGATAGGTGGAGGGATGGAAGAGAAAAGTGGAATAGGTGGAGGGATGGAAGAGAAGAGTGGATAGGTGGAGGAATGGAAGAGAAGAGTGGATAGGTGGAGGATGGAAGAGAAGAGTGGATAGGTGGAGGGATGGAAGAGAAAAGTGGATAGGTGGAGGGATGGAAGAGAAGAGTGGATAGGTGGAGGAATGGAAGAGAAGAGTGGATAGGTGGAGGGATGGAAGAGAAGAGTGGATAGGTGGAGGGATGGAAGAGAAGAGTGGATAGGTGGAGGGATGGAAGAGAAGAGTGGATAGGTGGAGGGATGGAAGAGAAGAGATGATGGGTGGAGGGATGGAAAAGTGGATAGAAGAAGGGATGGAAGAGAAGAGTGGATAGGTGGAGGGATGGAAGAGAAGAGTGGATAGGTGGAGGGATGGAGGAGAAGAGTGGATAGGTGGAGGGATGGAAGAGAAGAGTGGATAGGTGGAGGGATGGAAGAGAAGAGTGGATGGGTGGAGGGGTGGAAGAGAAGAGTGGATGGGTGGAGGGGTGGAAGAGAAGAGTGGAGGAATGGAGAGAAGAAATGATGGGTGGAGGGATGGAAAGAAGAGTGGATGGGTGAAGGAATCGAAGAGTGGATGGATGGAATGGTGGATGGATTGAAGAGTGGAGGGAGGGATGGGTGGAAGGATGGAAAAGTGGGTGCATGGATGGATGAAGAGATGGGTGGAAGGAGGGATGGGTGGTGGGAAGGATGGAAAAGTGGAGGGAAGGGTGGAGAGATGGAAGAGTGGGTGTAGGGATGGATGGCATAGTGGGTGCATGGAGGGATGGGTGACAAAGTGGAGAGATAGAAGAGTGGGGAGATATATTTATGGATGGAAGGGTGGCTGAAGGGATTTGTTTTTGGGGCGATGGAAGAGTGGAGGGAGGGATGAATGGCAGAGTGCATGGAAGAGTGGGCGGAGGGATGGAAGGGCTAATGAATGGAAAAGTGGGTGGATGGATGGACGGAAGAGTGGGTGGATGAAGATATTTGTTTATGGAGGGATGGAAGAATGAAAGGATTTGTGGGTGGAAGGATTTTTGGATGGAGGGATGGAAGAGTGGAAGGATTCTTGAATGGAGTGGCTCTGAGTATAACGCTGAGGAAAGTACATCAGTAGCAACACAACCACTTCATTCTCACCTTGGCTGTAAAATGTTCATTTAAATATCTTTTCTATTTTAGTTAGATGTGACACTCTCATTTAGGTGACAAAATATTGTTAAAGCTGAACTGCTGACTGTTGTGAAATCTCTCTTTGCACTGCAGGGGTTAAATCTCAGGGGTTAGACTCGGGCAGGCTGTGATTCTTACCTAATTCCTCTCTCCTGCACTCTTCTCTCTGACGCACTGGGTCGTTGGCGGGTTCATGCCATTTTCACATATAGATTGGCTTACTGTGGAATGCTGGAGTTCCACTTTAAATAAGCGCTCCCAATAACAAAACCTTTCAATCCTTAAAGTGACACTAATCTCCCATTTTTAATAAAATAAATATAATATGTCTGAATATAAGCAGAATGCACTTTCTAACTCTCTCTTCCTTTGTTTCACCTCAGCTTTTTATTGTTTTTTCAGACTTGCTGTTCTAGGGTGGCTAAGTTCGTTTTCCATGCCCCCCCCTTGAGCATGTGAACACAGCCACCCTTTCCTGCTCACCTGATGTACTAAGTGCAGACACATTCAGTTCTATTGGAATTATAGTGCTCTTAGAACAGAGCTCATGGCCAGAAATAAATGGAACAATTTAGCGTCACTGGGAAGTGAAAAAATAAAAAAGAGTAAATAACAATACCAGCAGGAAGAAAAGGTTCTATGGTTACCCGGCAGCCCATGTTTTGTACATATTCAACTGGTCAGATGAATCAAATACCTGTTTCCCGTATTGCGTGCAAAGGTTCCCACCGGCACATACGTCCTGTTGTAATATTTGAGCTAGTAGTACATATCTGGTGCAATTCTGTGCCAGGATGCACATGGGAGTTATGTCATTCTAGTCTGGCCAGTCAAGACGCAGAGGATTCCAAACCAAGAAGACATTGTGAAGGCGAAAGTGATGGTTAATGGGAGTGACCATCACATCAATGGTGAATGGCATTCACAAGGTAAGTGCGCCCTAATGTACCAATATGCTCCGCATACTTGCACATCATGCCGGAAGTTCACCAACATTCCTAGGCAGTTTAGTTCTGCTGTAGGTAAGAAGTGTGAATAAATCAGACTATACCTTATGCTGCTTCCCACAGCAGATTGTGTTTTTTCTTTTTCACAGTTAGGGTGTGTTGATGAGGGTTGGGCTTCTATAGATGGTCGATTTGATGCTCCTGAGATCATTCAGAATTCATTGACAGGTACATCTGACCTGCAGTTGGCCTCCTTTTGACCTGCAGTTGACATCTGTTTGTAGTTGGCCTCCTTTTGACCTACAGTTGACGTCCTTCTGTAGTTGGCCACCTTCTGACCTGCAGCTGGCCTTCTACTGACCTGCAGCTGATCTCCTGACCTGCAGTTGATCTCCTTCTGACCTGCAGTTGATCTCCTTCTGACCTGCAGTTGATCTCCTTCTGACCTGCAGTTGATCTCCTTCTGACCTGTAGTTGATGTCCTTCTGATCTGCAGTTGGCCTTCTTCTGTCCTGCAGTTGGCCTTCTTCTGTCCTGCAGTTAACTTCTTTCTAATTTGCTGTTGGCCTCCTTCTGACCTGCAGTTAATCTCCTTCTGATCTGCGATTGACATCCTTCTGACCTGCAGTTGATCTCCTTCTGATCTGCGATTGACATCCTTCTGACTTGCAGTTGGCCTTCTTCTGACCTGTGGTTGACCTTCTGATCTACCTCTTTTGTTTTGCATTTCTAAAGACTTGTATGGGTATGCTAAACCAGTCTAATGCCAACACAGGTCCATATAATCAAACACAGTTGATTGCTTAGGAAAAGCCTGTTCTAAACAGCATGTTCATCATGTGTATCTATGGTAGCCTTTTCTCAAAATGCAAAGTTTGGTTTGTGGAATCTCCCAGAACCACTAAAAATCACATTCTCTTTTGTTGTATATCACAGTCCCAATAACCAAATATTCAATATTTCTGCATAATTGTTACGGAAATGATTTTTGGTTTGCAGGATTTCATCACAACCTACAGGAAACCTTAAGGTCAGGTGGTTAAGGATTTAATCTTGTATACACACGTTTGTGGTTTCAAAATGAAACTCAAGTCAAGTTTCGCCTAGTAAGGTAAATCATAGAAGACAATCCCACATTGCTTGCAGCCTTGCAGAAACAGTGATTGCAATATATTGGACTTTTTTTTTTGGTAAAAGGAAAAACAAAAATGAAAAAGGGGTTGCAATGTTTAGATAAATCATTTGATTGCTATTGATTACATAGTCATGCTGTAGGCTGAGCAAGAGAACCAAATCTGGAGGAAATGAGAATTTTTTTGTTATTTAAACCATTAGGTGACAACTTGCTTTTTTTAAAGCCTCATGCACACTGGGTGTTAAGTGGCAGCTGGACGTGGAACCCAGTAGTACCACCATTTAGGGTCTGCATTTTGGGCATGCATCCCCGGCTTCATACGACCCCAAACGTCGTCTAGCCACCGTATTTGTCAACCTCCTTGTAGTAGAAAAATGGTAGTACATATCTAGTAAGTTACTGAAAGCAAAAACTGGCAATTTTCTTCCCTAAAGTAGTATTTAACCTCTCCATGTTCCAGCACTGCTATTCTCTTCAGTCTTTCAGTGCCAGTCATCTTCTGGGTTAAATGACCCCCAGTTGTCCATAACACAGCCCCTGGGACTGCATCATCACACAGCATACAATAAAATGGTGCATAGACCAGCACTCATACCTCATAATGCAAGTGCCAGGCTAGGCAGCAGAAAGGACTACCCACCTCTAAAAGAAAAGGTGGGCCCCAGCCTGTCACATAAATTAATTAAAGATACCTGTATGTATGGTTGTAATTTTAGAACATGTTTTTCATGAAGGTGGACTAGGCTAGAGTTCTGATTTAAAGGTAGCCTAAAGTCTAGTGAATGTGACCTTATTTTGTCTTTCATTCATTGATGGACACAGCTCCTGATCTTCATAACTATTGGGTTATACTGCCCCCTAAGGAGTAGGACACTAGGCAGAAAAAGAATCTGGCTACGCCTATGGGCAGTCCCAGGTGGTATACTCCCTCTCTCTGCTTTAGGTACACAGTTTTTTTCTGCCTAGTCAGGAGTAAGGACCTAGTTCCTTGCTGGGATCTCTGGTCCTGGAAAATTTTTGCCTTTTTAGATAGAAATTTGTTTCTTTTGTTTTTTTTCCTGTGAGATCTACAATCAACTGCCGGACTGAGCAATGGGCTGGATAATCTAGATCCAGTGGTCACCCCAGTCTGGCCAGGGAAGTCGCGCAGAACTCAGCTCCGCTCTAGATCGGTTGCGACATAGCTCCACTGGATGGGGGCTGGCCTGCGAGTTAATCGCCTTGCGAGGTCGCATACGACCGGGGTCTCAGCCCGAGTGGCAGCAGTCCTTCTGGCCGACAGCCCCCCCATTTAGATGGTGAGGGGTTCTGTCTGGAGCGGTGCCTGCCTGGTTCCTGGTATGGTGAGTAGCTGCCCCCCCTCGGAGGGTTTTGGGGTGGACGTGGGCCCCCTCCTTGGGACGGTTGGACCACCCCGGGTTTCCTTCCTTCCCATCAGGCACCCCCCATCCTACCCCCCCTCAACTTATGCTGGGGCTGTGTGGGTGGTCTGGTCCACCTCCTGGGGTGGGGGCAGGGCACTATGCTGGTGATGGGGGGGTGCACCGCCGGTGACCGGATGATCGGGGGGGGGGTTGTACCTGTGCAGGGGGGGGTTGTACCTGGTGGAGGCTCCTGCCAGGGCCCCACGTCCTGCCTGGGCCTGTCCTTGAGGCCTAGGGATCCCTCCTGGGTCCCTGGGAGCCTGGTGGTGCCACGCAGGACCTCCATTCTGCTGTAACCTGTGTGTTTCTATGCACAGCGGCCATGTTTGTGTAGTCCAGGGATCATTTTGCAGTGATTTGCCATTGAAAATAGCGACAGTGGAGCCCTGTGGGTGGTGATTTTGGTGGTGGGAGCCCCTCCTCATTGCCTGGTGCTGACTCTTGGATCTTTTCACTTCCTGATCGCTGCTTGTCCTGGTGGCTGCAGGTCCCTGTTTCTGTTTGGTGGTGAGTCTGGTGGGGATTCTGTCCCTCTCTGCTGAGAATTGCTTGGTGCTTTGTGCCTGGCGACCGGGTGGTGCGGGTTGTCCCTTGCAGTGTTTTACACTTTTTGTGGGGTCCCCCTGGTGACTCATGGAGTCTTTGGAGCACATCTCCCCACCTGACCCCCTTCTCTGAGGATGCGGGCCCTCCGAGTCCCAACCATCTATCAATGCACTGACGGCTGTTCTGGAGTCCTTTGTGCCCCGGGTGGAGCTCGCTTTCGGGCGACGGGCTAGCAAAAAGCGCCCCCTGCCTCATCAGTCTCATCAGATCCTGAATCTGATTTGGCCGCCACGGACGTGGGTCACCCTGCTGGGTCTGCAACCACGCGCCCGGAATCCTAAGATAGTGAGGATGATTCCTCCACATCTGCAACCGTGCACGAAAAGGCGCTGGTGGAAGCACTGATTGTATCTGCGTGTGACCTTCAAGATGGAGAATGCAGCTGCGACGGAGGTGCAGGTTCCCTTTGGCACTCAGAAGCCATCCAGAGCGCCAAAAGGTGTTTCCTTTCCCTGCCTATTTTGACAGAATTGTTGCTAAAGCGTGGGGACGACCAAAGCATCCCCTTGGGGTCCCTAAGAAATTTACCAGGCGTTCCCCCAATGAGGATTCCCTTATTAAGACGTGGACTGTTCCACTGGTGGTGGACACTAAGGCAACCATGATTCCCATTGAAGAGTCCCCAGTTTTTAAGGATTCAGCTGACAGAAAGACAGAGGCTGTGTTCACCAGTGCCCTGGTGTTGCAAACTCTGACCGAGTGGGCTAAGCTTTTATGCCATGACCCGGAGGGAGAACAGCTCCCCACTGCCTTTGTTGAGCTGGCAGACGATCTGGTTCAAGGGCTGCAGTTTATCTGTGATGTCTCTATGTAAGCGGCTCCCGTAGTGGCTCAGCTGTCTGTTTCGGCAGTGGTCCTTCGGCGTGTCTTTTGGCTCAAATGCTGGTCTGCAGACTAAAGGCCTTGACTAATCTCCCCTTTTAAGGGGATTGCCTGTTTGGGGCTACCCTGGATGACATCATTAGAGGTCTCACAGGGGGAGAGTGTACTTTTCTTCCGCAGGCTACTAAGCGAAAGGAACCTCGTCATAGATGTGTGATCTCCTTCTCGGCTCATAAGAAGTTTTTTTCGTCTCTCAGGGTCCACTGACAAGGGCTCAGAGCCTTTCAGGGCCTCCTCTGGAGGATCCAAATGAACCTGGTCTGTCAAGCTGAGAGCAGGCTTCTGCAGACCCATGGACAAGGCTCCTTCAGCATTAAGGTGCGCCCTCATCCTTATCGGGGGGTGGGGGGGACGTCTTCGTGGACTTCCCTGGTACAAGACAAGTGGGTCCACAAAGTCATTCGGTCCAGCTACAAGATCGACTTTCACTCTTGTCCCCTGGCAAGGTTCTTTCCTTTCAACTTGCGCCTTTCCCCGTACCGTTTACAAGGTCTGTTTGGGGCAGTACAAGACCTGTTGCTTCAAGAGGTGATTGTCCCGGTTGCGACTTTGGAACGTTTTCAGGGTTTTTACTCAAACCTGTTTACGGTTCGCATGGTGGTAGCATCCCTGCATCAGGGGGATTTTCTTGACTCTATCGACATCAAGGATGCTTACCTTCACATTCCAATATGTGCCTGTCACCAGCGCTTCCTCCGCTTTGCCGTGGGAAAGGAGCATTATCAGTTTGTGGTGTTACCCTTTGGTCTCGCCTCTGCTCCTCGGGTCTTCACAAAAGTGTTAGCCCAGGTGCTAGCATTGTTATGCCAACAGGGGATTACAGTACTGGGCTACTTGGATGACCTCCTTCTGAGAGCACAGTCCCCTACTGCTCTGGTGGAAAACCTGGAAATCACCATATGAGCTGGATTCTAAATTTTCAGAAGTCTGCTCTGGTTCCATCCATAAAGTTGGACTATCTGGGTCTGCAAAAGGAAGATACTGGCCTAATGGAAGACTCCGCAGTCTCTCTGCTCAGAGGTTCTGGACACTGGAAGAGTCCAGACTACCGATCAATGTCTTGGAACTCTGAGCAATCAGACTTTGCCTGGACCATTGGACGTATTGTCTTCAGGGATGTCCAGTGCACATTCAATCGGACACTGCCACAGCCGTGGCTTATGTCAATCACCAAGGGGGCACAAGAAGTGTTCTGGCAGTTCTGGAGGTAGCCGGCATTCTAAGATGGGCGGAATGGTTCATTCTAGCCCTCTCCGCCGTACACATTCCTGGGGTGGAAAACTGGCAGGCGGATTACCTCAATTAGCAGGCGTTGGACTAAGGGGAGTGGTCCCTTCATCCAGAGGTGTTTCATTGGTTGTGTCTCCGGTGGGGCATCCCCGAGGTGGATCTGTTGGCGTTTTGAATCAACAGAAAGGTGCAGAGGTTTGTGGCTCACTCACAGGATCCTCTAGCGAATGCCACAGACGTGCTGGTGGCCCCGTGGGGTCAGTATCTTCTGATTTACGCCTTCCCTCCTCTCAAGCTTCTGCCAAGACTTCTATGCAGTATCGAGGCAGAAGGGATTTCCGGTCATCTTAGTGGCTCTGGACTGGCCAGGCTTGGCACGCCGATCTGATGCGGCTGGTCACAGACGTTCCTTGGAAGCTCCCTCTCAGGGAGGATCTGCTGTCCCTAGGACCAATCTTCCATCCTGCTTTACAGTCGCTAGCTTTGACAGCTTGGCTTTTGAACGCCAAGTGCTGATGGATAGAGGTTTATCTGAGTCAGTGATTCCAATGCTGTTAAAAGCTAGGAAATCTACTTCTAGGAAGATCTATCATTGTACGTGGAAGACTTACATTGCGTGGTGTAAGTCTCTTGAGGTTCATCCTCGCTTTTTCTCGGTGGCTCAGATCTTGACCTGCATTCAACGGAGGGTTCAACAGAAATTGGCCTTGAGTACCATCAAGGGCCAGGTGTTGGCTTTGGCCATCTTTTTCCAACAACCCTTGGTAACACACTCCTTGATGCGTACCTTTCTTCAGGGTGTCTGACATTTGGTTCCTCCAGTGCGGTCTCTGTTTCTGCCTAGGGACCTCAATTTGTTGCTTTTGGTCCTCCAGAAGCCTCCCTTTGAGAACCTTTGGGAGATTCTCTTGCTTACTCTGTCTCAGAAAGTGTTTATTATTGGCGGCTATCACCTCTGCGCGCAGGGTGTCAGAACTGGCGGCGTTATCCTGTCAATCACCTTACTTGGTGATTCACAGAGATAAGGTGGATTTTTGTTTAAATGAAGACATTGTGTTGCCTTTCCTGTGTCCCAGGCCGAAACATCTGAAGGAAATTGCCTTACATGCCTTGGATATGGTCCAGGCAATTAGGGTGTACCTGCCAGCTACGGAGTCTTTTAGGAAGTCAGACTCACTATTTGTGCTCGCGGATAGGCCTCGGAAGGGGTTGTCCGCTTACTCTGCAATAATTTGCAGATGGATCAGACAAACGGTTAGGTTTAGGCCTATTCCATCAGGGGTCAGGTTCCTCCTTTACCTGTCAAGGCGCACTCTGCTCGGGCACTTAGTGCCTCCTGGTCCTTCCCTCATCAGGCATCAGTGAAGCAGGTTTGCAAGGCGGCCACCTGGTCGTCAGTGCTTACTTTCACAAAGTTCTATAAAGTGGATGTGTTGGCATCTGTGGATGCTTCTTTTGACTGCAAGGTTTTGAAGGTTGCTGTTTAGAGGACTTGATCCTCTTTGAGGATGTATTGTTTTTTTCAGGTGGGCTGCAATTGTTTTGGTTGAGCTCTTGTTGCCTGGTTGGCTACTGTTAAGCCTTGGGAATTGTTTTGCTGTTCCCAACCCTCATGTTTAACACTGCTTTAGGATGTCCCAATGGTTATGAAGATCAGGAGCTATGTCCGTCAATGAACAAAAGAGAAAATGGGATTTTTGACTTGCTGTAAAATAATTTCTCTCATGTTCATTGGCAGACACAGCACCCACCCCTCTGTGGAGCTGTAATTCTTCTGACACTGCTTGTAACAAAACTGTGTACCTGTAGCAGAGAGAGGGAGTATACCCTCTGGAACTGCCCATAGGCGTAGCCACATTTTTTTCTGCCTAGTGTCCTACTCCTGTAGGGGGCAGTATAACTCAATGGTTATGAAAATCGGGAGCTGTGTCCGTCAATGAACATCAGAGAAATTGATTTTACGGTAAGTCAAAGGTCCCATTTTTGCCTACCCTCCTGCCACCTGTAGGCTTGGCCAGACATTTGGTACGCAGAGTGGGGAGAATGAACACGGAGTCCAATGTACGTAGTAAAGTGTACTCAATTGGACACCTTTATATCACATGCCAGACGGAGGCACACCTTCATTACTATCACTCACAACCATTCCTTCATTGCAGAGGTACACTTTACTTACCTAAGTTACCCTTTTTTGTTTTTCCATTACTTTTTTTCTTTTATTTCATATCACTATCTTGTCCTTCATTTCTTAACACTGGAAACTGGATTCTTGGTCACGGTATCTGTTTTTGGTGTCCTAGTTTTTGGTTTCTGTCTACCTATGGTCCCTCTTTGGACCCCTTTGTCTCATGCTATTCACTCCTTTGCCTCATGCTTTTCACTCCTTTGTCTCATGCTATTCACTCCTTTGTCTCATGCTATTCATTCCTTTGTCTCATGTGACTCACTCCTGTGTCTCATGCGACTCGTGTCTCATGCGATTCACCCGTTTCATGCTATTCACCAAGCATTTGCAGTCACCTTTTTATCTCATTGTGCATCATTTCAAGTTTGACATACATTTCATATAACTTTATATATCCTTAGACAAACGGATGATACTAGTTTCTACATATCATGACTTGAGAAATGGCTTCTCACAGACCTGGCCTGTCCTTGGCTTGTTTCTCTGTGGCTGGGGCTGGTCTCTCCCACCTCAGCCCCGGGTCAGACATATGCTTGACGCCCCCATTTATCTCTGGAGCTGGTTGCTTTTTTGAGCTGACCTGTAGGTAAATAATTTATCCTATATATTTTTGTTTCTTTATCTAATTTTTAGGGATCTATTGCCATCCCCTGTGGCATGGGGGAATCTTTTCTAATCTTCTATTATATTTTTAGATATCTTTATTGCATATTACTCCTGATGAAGTGGGTACAGTACCACAAAATGCATTGAGTTATACGGATGCCAAGATATCATGCCTTTTAATGCCATATCAGATGCCAATAACACTATGTACCATCTAATATGTATTATGTGCGATGCAATAATGAATTCCCTCACATGTGAGCTCTTATTATACCTACCTGTTTTAATTGCAATCTGACCTATGTTAAATTATGTTGTATGCCTTGAAATGTATAATCATTAATATCTTTTGTATATTAATTTATCTTAAATTGAAGTAAACCTTTCCTACTGGTGTATAATCCAGTTGTTACAATAGGAGGCCATTAATGGTCCATTTTATTAAAATATTAAAATGTTTATTTCATATAATCAAGGATCAATTTGCCTCATTTAAAGTCCAGCAAACGCTATGTAAAGTATTTTTGTACAATTTTGGGATGGAGGCTTGTTTTTTTCCAATATGTGGGTGTGCTGCAGAGCACAATATTCTCTAATAATATAATATTGCGACACTTCATATTGTAATTGAATGTTATTAAAAATGTCCTTTCCTTTTCAATCTTGCAGCTCAGTAATTTTCTGTAAAATGCAAAGCAATATGGCTACCTGGAGGTGTTCTGTGCACAGATGGTATACAGGACACCCCACAGAAATGTAATTTCTTTCTTGTGTGATTGGCTCACTGATTTTCCCAGAAGTCTGCACTAAGATGCAAATCATATTTTGAGCATCCCCGACAACAAAAATGTCATTTTTGGTGAGCTACTCGCAAAGGGCAATCATGTCTAAAGGGATGCAGACCCTGTCACATTCCTCATTAGAGCCCTGCAGGTGCAGCAGCTGATTGATAATTAAAAAAACACTCCTATACAGATTCACTATGCACATGGACACAGACAAACAAACAGCTATTCCTTCAGAATACCGAAAGGTAGGAATCTGCAACAAAGTTTGTTAAAATCCTTGCACTGTACATAGATCACCCAGAGGTGAATGTTTTTTCTCTCAAGAAAAGTGGAGTTACTCTTCAACTTTACTTCTTGTCCCACAGACAACAAAAAGTAAGAGGATATCTCTAGAAAATAAAAGAAAATCCTCTTAGTTGTCCCTGAAACAAGCGCCCCACTAGAAGATTTCCTTTTATTTTTGTTCTGTTGTCAACTCCGATTTTTGGATCCCCTCTCACTGTTTATCTTATTGACAATGGTCACCACTAGTGTTGAGCGAACACGGACTGTATTATTCGTGTTCGTACCGAATAATTGGATTTTTTGTACCCGAACACGGACACGGACACTTTACTGTATGTTCGGGTAAAAATCCGTGTTCGGTCGTTTTATTTCCGGGTTTTGCATGCTTTGGCGCTCTTTTCATGGCGGGCTTTCAACAGCCAATCAACAATCGTTTAACTGGTGTGCCTTAAGCCATCCCAGCCATGCCTGCAAATGTCTCAGTAGCTGTGATTGGCCGTCTGAAGCATGTGACCAAGTCTTTATAAGTTCGAGGCAGCCGCAGCGGCGTCATTATGCTGCTTAGATTCAGGGACAGAGCACACATCAACGTGCTGGCTGCTGATTAGGGAAAGATAGGCAGGAAAAAACCATTTGTGTCCGGATAGAATTGAGGGACAGGTCGGAGTGTTTAGGCAGGGCGAGTTGTAGGCATTTTAGGGATAGAGTCTGCTGAATTATATAGGGTCAGTGTCTTCTACAAACTACAATCGATATTGCTGTGTGGGGGGTGGGGTCTGCACTCAATCCTGATCTACGATCTCTTCTCAATCCTGTTAGGGACAGAGTCTGCTGAATTTTAGGGAAACTGTGTTCTACAAACTACAATCGATATTGCTGTGTGGTGTGGGATTGGAGATAGGCAGGTGTCAGTGATCCACATCCATTTTTCTGTGTGTGAGCTGCAGTGAACACAATCTTTTTGGGCTGCAGTGAACACAATCTTTTTGGGCTGCAGTGAACACAATCTTTTTGGGCTGCAGTGAACACAATCTTTTTGGGCTGCAGTGAACACAATCTTTTTGGGGTGCAGTGAACAAAATCTTTTTGGGGTGCAGTGAACACAATCCTTTTTGGTGTGCAGTGAACACAATCTTTGTGGGGTGCAGTGAACAAAATCCTTTGTGGGGTGCAGTGAACACAATCTTTTTGGGGTGCAGTGAACAAAATCCTTTTTGGGGTGCAGTGAACAACATCCTTTTTGGGGTGCAGTGAACACAATCTTTTTGGGGTGCAGTGAACAAAATCCTTTGTGGGGTGCAGTGAACACAATCTTTTTGGGGTGCAGTGAACACAATCTTTTTGGGGTGGAGTGAACAACATCCTTTTTGGGGTGCAGTGAACAAAATCCTTTTTGGGGTGCAGTGAACAAAATCATTTTTGGGGTGCAGTGAACACAATCTTTTTGGGGTGCAGTGAACACAATCTTTGTGGGGTGCAGTGAACACAATCTTTTTGGGGTGGAGTGAACAACATCCTTTTTGTGGTGCAGTGAACAACATCCTTTTTGGGGTGCAGTGAACACAATCTTTTTGGGGTGCAGTGAACACAATCTTTGTGGGGTACAGTGAACAGAATCTTTGTGGGGTGCAGTGAACACAATCTTTGGGGGGTACAGTGAACACAATCTTTGTGAGGTGCAGTGAACACAATCTTTGTGGGGTGCAGTGAACACAATCATTGTGGGGTGCAGTGAACTCAATCTTTGTGGGGTACAGTGAACACAATCTCATACTGAAGGTTTGAGGGTGCTGCCTGTTCCATACTCCCCCTACTCCTCATCTAGCCTTTTAGGGGTACAAACAATAGTAATTGGGGCCTAGTGTGGTTGTGTACGTGTGATATACATACACTTTTTTGGGATCATATTTTCTATTCCGCTATTTAATCAAAAACCTTTGGGGATCAGTTAAATTGGGGGATAGTCTGTGTTGGTACGTGTGAGAGAGATCCACCTTTCCAAGTTGTTGGGGTTCATCTCATACTTCTGAAGGTTTGAGGGTGCTGCCTGTTCCATACTCCCCCTACTCCTAGCCTTTTAGGGGTACAAACAATAGTAATTGGGGCCTAGTGTGGTTGTGTACGTGTGATATACATACACTTTTTTGGGATCATATTTTCTATTCCGCTATTTAATCAAAAACCTTTGGGGATCAGTTAAATTGGGGGATAGTCTGTGTTGGTACGTGTGAGAGAGATCCACCTTTCCAAGTTGTTGGGGTTCATCTCATACTTCTGAAGGTTTGAGGGTGCTGCCTGTTCCATACTCCCCCTACTCCTAGCCTTTTAGGGGTACAAACAATAGTAATTGGGGCCTAGTGTGGTTGTGTACGTGTGATATACATACACTTTTTTGGGATCATATTTTCTATTCCGCTATTTAATCAAAAACCTTTGGGGATCAGTTAAATTGGGGGATAGTCTGTGTTGGTACGTGTGAGAGAGATCCACCTTTCCAAGTTGTTGAGGTTCATCTCATACTTCTGAAGGTTTGAGGGTGCTGCCTGTTCCATACTCCCCCTACTCCTAGCCTTTTAGGGGTACAAACAATAGTAATTGGGGCCTAGTGTGGTTGTGTACGTGTGATATACATACACTTTTTTGGGATCATATTTTCTATTCCGCTATTTAATCAAAAACCTTTGGGGATCAGTTAAATTGGGGGATAGTCTGTGTTGGTACGTGTGAGAGAGATCCACCTTTCCAAGTTGTTGGGGTTCATCTCATACTTCTGAAGGTTTGAGGGTGCTGCCTGTTCCATACTCCCCCTACTCCTAGCCTTTTAGGGGTACAAACAATAGTAATTGGGGCCTAGTGTGGTTGTGTACGTGTGATATACATACACTTTTTTGGGATCATATTTTCTATTCCGCTATTTAATCAAAAACCTTTGGGGATCAGTTAAATTGGGGGATAGTCTGTGTTGGTACGTGTGAGAGAGATCCACCTTTCCAAGTTGTTGAGGTTCATCTCATACTTCTGAAGGTTTGAGGGTGCTGCCTGTTCCATACTCCCCCTACTCCTAGCCTTTTAGGGGTACAAACAATAGTAATTGGGGCCTAGTGTGGTTGTGTACGTGTGATATACATACACTTTTTTGGGATCATATTTTCTATTCTGCTATTTAATCAAAAACCTTTGGGGATCAGTTAAATTGGGGGATAGTCTGTGTTGGTACGTGTGAGAGAGATCCACCTTTCCAAGTTGTTGGGGTTCATCTCATACTTCTGAAGGTTTGAGGGTGCTGCCTGTTCCATACTCCCCCTACTCCTAGCCTTTTAGGGGTACAAACAATAGTAATTGGGGCCTAGTGTGGTTGTGTACGTGTGATATACATACACTTTTTTGGGATCATATTTTCTATTCCGCTATTTAATCAAAAACCTTTGGGGATCAGTTAAATTGGGGGATAGTCTGTGTTGGTACGTGTGAGAGAGATCCACCTTTCCAAGTTGTTGGGGTTCATCTCATACTTCTGAAGGTTTGAGGGTGCTGCCTGTTCCATACTCCCCCTACTCCTAGCCTTTTAGGGGTACAAACAATAGTAATTGGGGCCTAGTGTGGTTGTGTACGTGTGATATACATACACTTTTTTGGGATCATATTTTCTATTCCGCTATTTAATCAAAAACCTTTGGGGATCAGTTAAATTGGGGGATAGTCTGTGTTGGTACGTGTGAGAGAGATCCACCTTTCCAAGTTGTTGGGGTTCATCTCATACTTCTGAAGGTTTGAGGGTGCTGCCTGTTCCATACCCCCCCTACTCCTAGCCTTTTAGGGGTACAAACAATAGTAATTGGGGCCTAGTGTGGTTGTGTACGTGTGATATACATACACTTTTTTGGGATCATATTTTCTATTCCGCTATTTAATCAAAAACCTTTGGGGATCAGTTAAATTGGGGGATAGTCTGTGTTGGTACGTGTGAGAGAGATCCACCTTTCCAAGTTGTTGGGGTTCATCTCATACTTCTGAAGGTTTGAGGGTGCTGCCTGTTCCATACTCCCCCTACTCCTAGCCTTTTAGGGGTACAAACAATAGTAATTGGGGCCTAGTGTGGTTGTGTACGTGTGATATACATACACTTTTTTGGGATCATATTTTCTATTCCGCTATTTAATCAAAAACCTTTGGGGATCAGTTAAATTGGGGGATAGTCTGTGTTGGTACGTGTGAGAGAGATCCACCTTTCCAAGTTGTTGAGGTTCATCTCATACTTCTGAAGGTTTGAGGGTGCTGCCTGTTCCATACTCCCCCTACTCCTAGCCTTTTAGGGGTACAAACAATAGTAATTGGGGCCTAGTGTGGTTGTGTACGTGTGATATACATACACTTTTTTGGGATCATATTTTCTATTCCGCTATTTAATCAAAAACCTTTGGGGATCAGTTAAATTGGGGGATAGTCTGTGTTGGTACGTGTGAGAGAGATCCACCTTTCCAAGTTGTTGGGGTTCATCTCATACTTCTGAAGGTTTGAGGGTGCTGCCTGTTCCATACTCCCCCTACTCCTAGCCTTTTAGGGGTACAAACAATAGTAATTGGGGCCTAGTGTGGTTGTGTACGTGTGATATACATACACTTTTTTGGGATCATATTTTCTATTCCGCTATTTAATCAAAAACCTTTGGGGATCAGTTAAATTGGGGGATAGTCTGTGTTGGTACGTGTGAGAGAGATCCACCTTTCCAAGTTGTTGGGGTTCATCTCATACTTCTGAAGGTTTGAGGGTGCTGCCTGTTCCATACCCCCCCTACTCCTCATCTAGCCTTTTAGGGGTACAAACAATAGTAATTGGGGCCTAGTGTGGTTGTGTACGTGCGAGATACATACACTTTTTTTGATCATATTTCCTATTCCGCTATTCAATAAAAACCTTTGAGGATCAATTGAATTGCGGGATAGTCTGTGTCGGTACGTGTGAGAGAGATCCACCTTTCCAAGTTGTTGGGGTTCATCTCATACTTCTGAAGGTTTGAGGGTGCTGCCTGTTCCATACCCCCCCTACTCCTCATCTAGCCTTTTAGGGGTACAAACAATAGTAATTGGGGCCTAGTGTGGTTGTGTACGTGCGAGATACATACACTTTTTTTGATCATATTTCCTATTCCGCTATTCAATAAAAACCTTTGAGGATCAATTGAATTGCGGGATAGTCTGTGTCGGTACGTGTGAGAGAGATCCACCTTTCCAAGTTGTTGGGGTTCATCTCATACTTCTGAAGGTTTGAGGGTGCTGCCTGTTCCATACCCCCCCTACTCCTCATCTAGCCTTTTAGGGGTACAAACAATAGTAATTGGGGCCTAGTGTGGTTGTGTACGTGTGATATACATACACTTTTTTGGGATCATATTTTCTATTCCGCTATTTAATCAAAAACCTTTGGGGATCAGTTAAATTGGGGGATAGTCTGTGTTGGTACGTGTGAGAGAGATCCACCTTTCCAAGTTGTTGAGGTTCATCTCATACTTCTGAAGGTTTGAGGGTGCTGCCTGTTCCATACTCCCCCTACTCCTAGCCTTTTAGGGGTACAAACAATAGTAATTGGGGCCTAGTGTGGTTGTGTACGTGTGATATACATACACTTTTTTGGGATCATATTTTCTATTCCGCTATTTAATCAAAAACCTTTGGGGATCAGTTAAATTGGGGGATAGTCTGTGTTGGTACGTGTGAGAGAGATCCACCTTTCCAAGTTGTTGGGGTTCATCTCATACTTCTGAAGGTTTGAGGGTGCTGCCTGTTCCATACTCCCCCTACTCCTAGCCTTTTAGGGGTACAAACAATAGTAATTGGGGCCTAGTGTGGTTGTGTACGTGTGATATACATACACTTTTTTGGGATCATATTTTCTATTCCGCTATTTAATCAAAAACCTTTGGGGATCAGTTAAATTGGGGGATAGTCTGTGTTGGTACGTGTGAGAGAGATCCACCTTTCCAAGTTGTTGGGGTTCATCTCATACTTCTGAAGGTTTGAGGGTGCTGCCTGTTCCATACTCCCCCTACTCCTAGCCTTTTAGGGGTACAAACAATAGTAATTGGGGCCTAGTGTGGTTGTGTACGTGTGATATACATACACTTTTTTGGGATCATATTTTCTATTCCGCTATTTAATCAAAAACCTTTGGGGATCAGTTAAATTGGGGGATAGTCTGTGTTGGTACGTGTGAGAGAGATCCACCTTTCCAAGTTGTTGGGGTTCATCTCATACTTCTGAAGGTTTGAGGGTGCTGCCTGTTCCATACCCCCCCTACTCCTAGCCTTTTAGGGGTACAAACAATAGTAATTGGGGCCTAGTGTGGTTGTGTACGTGTGATATACATACACTTTTTTGGGATCATATTTTCTATTCCGCTATTTAATCAAAAACCTTTGGGGATCAGTTAAATTGGGGGATAGTCTGTGTTGGTACGTGTGAGAGAGATCCACCTTTCCAAGTTGTTGGGGTTCATCTCATACTTCTGAAGGTTTGAGGGTGCTGCCTGTTCCATACTCCCCCTACTCCTAGCCTTTTAGGGGTACAAACAATAGTAATTGGGGCCTAGTGTGGTTGTGTACGTGTGATATACATACACTTTTTTGGGATCATATTTTCTATTCCGCTATTTAATCAAAAACCTTTGGGGATCAGTTAAATTGGGGGATAGTCTGTGTTGGTACGTGTGAGAGAGATCCACCTTTCCAAGTTGTTGAGGTTCATCTCATACTTCTGAAGGTTTGAGGGTGCTGCCTGTTCCATACTCCCCCTACTCCTAGCCTTTTAGGGGTACAAACAATAGTAATTGGGGCCTAGTGTGGTTGTGTACGTGTGATATACATACACTTTTTTGGGATCATATTTTCTATTCCGCTATTTAATCAAAAACCTTTGGGGATCAGTTAAATTGGGGGATAGTCTGTGTTGGTACGTGTGAGAGAGATCCACCTTTCCAAGTTGTTGGGGTTCATCTCATACTTCTGAAGGTTTGAGGGTGCTGCCTGTTCCATACTCCCCCTACTCCTAGCCTTTTAGGGGTACAAACAATAGTAATTGGGGCCTAGTGTGGTTGTGTACGTGTGATATACATACACTTTTTTGGGATCATATTTTCTATTCCGCTATTTAATCAAAAACCTTTGGGGATCAGTTAAATTGGGGGATAGTCTGTGTTGGTACGTGTGAGAGAGATCCACCTTTCCAAGTTGTTGGGGTTCATCTCATACTTCTGAAGGTTTGAGGGTGCTGCCTGTTCCATACCCCCCCTACTCCTAGCCTTTTAGGGGTACAAACAATAGTAATTGGGGCCTAGTGTGGTTGTGTACGTGTGATATACATACACTTTTTTGGGATCATATTTTCTATTCCGCTATTTAATCAAAAACCTTTGGGGATCAGTTAAATTGGGGGATAGTCTGTGTTGGTACGTGTGAGAGAGATCCACCTTTCCAAGTTGTTGGGGTTCATCTCATACTTCTGAAGGTTTGAGGGTGCTGCCTGTTCCATACCCCCCCTACTCCTCATCTAGCCTTTTAGGGGTACAAACAATAGTAATTGGGGCCTAGTGTGGTTGTGTACGTGCGAGATACATACACTTTTTTTGATCATATTTCCTATTCCGCTATTCAATAAAAACCTTTGAGGATCAATTGAATTGCGGGATAGTCTGTGTCGGTACGTGTGAGAGAGATCCACCTTTCCAAGTTGTTGGGGTTCATCTCATACTTCTGAAGGTTTGAGGGTGCTGCCTGTTCCATACCCCCCCTACTCCTCATCTAGCCTTTTAGGGGTACAAACAATAGTAATTGGGGCCTAGTGTGGTTGTGTACGTGCGAGATACATACACTTTTTTTGATCATATTTCCTATTCCGCTATTCAATAAAAACCTTTGAGGATCAATTGAATTGCGGGATAGTCTGTGTCGGTACGTGTGAGAGAGATCCACCTTTCCAAGTTGTTGGGGTTCATCTCATACTTCTGAAGGTTTGAGGGTGCTGCCTGTTCCATACCCCCCCTACTCCTCATCTAGCCTTTTAGGGGTACAAACAATAGTAATTGGGGCCTAGTGTGGTTGTGTACGTGCGAGATACATACACTTTTTTTGATCATATTTCCTATTCCGCTATTCAATAAAAACCTTTGAGGATCAATTGAATTGCGGGATAGTCTGTGTCGGTACGTGTGAGAGAGATCCACCTTTCCAAGTTGTTGGGGTTCATCTCATACTTCTGAAGGTTTGAGGGTGCTGCCTGTTCCATACCCCCCCTACTCCTCATCTAGCCTTTTAGGGGTACAAACAATAGTAATTGGGGCCTAGTGTGGTTGTGTACGTGCGAGATACATACACTTTTTTTGATCATATTTCCTATTCCGCTATTCAATAAAAACCTTTGAGGATCAATTGAATTGCGGGATAGTCTGTGTCGGTACGTGTGAGAGAGATCCACCTTTCCAAGTTGTTGGGGTTCATCTCATACTTCTGAAGGTTTGAGGGTGCTGCCTGTTCCATACCCCCCCTACTCCTCATCTAGCCTTTTAGGGGTACAAACAATAGTAATTGGGGCCTAGTGTGGTTGTGTACGTGCGAGATACATACACTTTTTTTGATCATATTTCCTATTCCGCTATTCAATAAAAACCTTTGAGGATCAATTGAATTGCGGGATAGTCTGTGTCGGTACGTGTGAGAGAGATCCACCTTTCCAAGTTGTTGGGGTTCATCTCATACTTCTGAAGGTTTGAGGGTGCTGCCTGTTCCATACCCCCCCTACTCCTCATCTAGCCTTTTAGGGGTACAAACAATAGTAATTGGGGCCTAGTGTGGTTGTGTACGTGCGAGATACATACACTTTTTTTGATCATATTTCCTATTCCGCTATTCAATAAAAACCTTTGAGGATCAATTGAATTGCGGGATAGTCTGTGTCGGTACGTGTGAGAGAGATCCACCTTTCCAAGTTGTTGGGGTTCATCTCATACTTCTGAAGGTTTGAGGGTGCTGCCTGTTCCATACCCCCCCTACTCCTCATCTAGCCTTTTAGGGGTACAAACAATAGTAATTGGGGCCTAGTGTGGTTGTGTACGTGCGAGATACATACACTTTTTTTGATCATATTTCCTATTCCGCTATTCAATAAAAACCTTTGAGGATCAATTGAATTGCGGGATAGTCTGTGTCGGTACGTGTGAGAGAGATCCACCTTTCCAAGTTGTTGGGGTTCATCTCATACTTCTGAAGGTTTGAGGGTGCTGCCTGTTCCATACCCCCCCTACTCCTCATCTAGCCTTTTAGGGGTACAAACAATAGTAATTGGGGCCTAGTGTGGTTGTGTACGTGCGAGATACATACACTTTTTTTGATCATATTTCCTATTCCGCTATTCAATAAAAACCTTTGAGGATCAATTGAATTGCGGGATAGTCTGTGTCGGTACGTGTGAGAGAGATCCACCTTTCCAAGTTGTTGGGGTTCATCTCATACTTCTGAAGGTTTGAGGGTGCTGCCTGTTCCATACCCCCCCTACTCCTCATCTAGCCTTTTAGGGGTACAAACAATAGTAATTGGGGCCTAGTGTGGTTGTGTACGTGCGAGATACATACACTTTTTTTGATCATATTTCCTATTCCGCTATTCAATAAAAACCTTTGAGGATCAATTGAATTGCGGGATAGTCTGTGTCGGTACGTGTGAGAGAGATCCACCTTTCCAAGTTGTTGGGGTTCATCTCATACTTCTGAAGGTTTGAGGGTGCTGCCTGTTCCATACCCCCCCTACTCCTCATCTAGCCTTTTAGGGGTACAAACAATAGTAATTGGGGCCTAGTGTGGTTGTGTACGTGCGAGATACATACACTTTTTTTGATCATATTTCCTATTCCGCTATTCAATAAAAACCTTTGAGGATCAATTGAATTGCGGGATAGTCTGTGTCGGTACGTGTGAGAGAGATCCACCTTTCCAAGTTGTTGGGGTTCATCTCATACTTCTGAAGGTTTGAGGGTGCTGCCTGTTCCATACCCCCCCTACTCCTCATCTAGCCTTTTAGGGGTACAAACAATAGTAATTGGGGCCTAGTGTGGTTGTGTACGTGCGAGATACATACACTTTTTTTGATCATATTTCCTATTCCGCTATTCAATAAAAACCTTTGAGGATCAATTGAATTGCGGGATAGTCTGTGTCGGTACGTGTGAGAGAGATCCACCTTTCCAAGTTGTTGGGGTTCATCTCATACTTCTGAAGGTTTGAGGGTGCTGCCTGTTCCATACCCCCCCTACTCCTCATCTAGCCTTTTAGGGGTACAAACAATAGTAATTGGGGCCTAGTGTGGTTGTGTACGTGCGAGATACATACACTTTTTTTGATCATATTTCCTATTCCGCTATTCAATAAAAACCTTTGAGGATCAATTGAATTGCGGGATAGTCTGTGTCGGTACGTGTGAGAGAGATCCACCTTTCCAAGTTGTTGGGGTTCATCTCATACTTCTGAAGGTTTGAGGGTGCTGCCTGTTCCATACCCCCCCTACTCCTCATCTAGCCTTTTAGGGGTACAAACAATAGTAATTGGGGCCTAGTGTGGTTGTGTACGTGCGAGATACATACACTTTTTTTGATCATATTTCCTATTCCGCTATTCAATAAAAACCTTTGAGGATCAATTGAATTGCGGGATAGTCTGTGTCGGTACGTGTGAGAGAGATCCACCTTTCCAAGTTGTTGGGGTTCATCTCATACTTCTGAAGGTTTGAGGGTGCTGCCTGTTCCATACCCCCCCTACTCCTCATCTAGCCTTTTAGGGGTACAAACAATAGTAATTGGGGCCTAGTGTGGTTGTGTACGTGCGAGATACATACACTTTTTTTGATCATATTTCCTATTCCGCTATTCAATAAAAACCTTTGAGGATCAATTGAATTGCGGGATAGTCTGTGTCGGTACGTGTGAGAGAGATCCACCTTTCCAAGTTGTTGGGGTTCATCTCATACTTCTGAAGGTTTGAGGGTGCTGCCTGTTCCATACCCCCCCTACTCCTCATCTAGCCTTTTAGGGGTACAAACAATAGTAATTGGGGCCTAGTGTGGTTGTGTACGTGCGAGATACATACACTTTTTTTGATCATATTTCCTATTCCGCTATTCAATAAAAACCTTTGAGGATCAATTGAATTGCGGGATAGTCTGTGTCGGTACGTGTGAGAGAGATCCACCTTTCCAAGTTGTTGGGGTTCATCTCATACTTCTGAAGGTTTGAGGGTGCTGCCTGTTCCATACCCCCCCTACTCCTCATCTAGCCTTTTAGGGGTACAAACAATAGTAATTGGGGCCTAGTGTGGTTGTGTACGTGCGAGATACATACACTTTTTTTGATCATATTTCCTATTCCGCTATTCAATAAAAACCTTTGAGGATCAATTGAATTGCGGGATAGTCTGTGTCGGTACGTGTGAGAGAGATCCACCTTTCCAAGTTGTTGGGGTTCATCTCATACTTCTGAAGGTTTGAGGGTGCTGCCTGTTCCATACCCCCCCTACTCCTCATCTAGCCTTTTAGGGGTACAAACAATAGTAATTGGGGCCTAGTGTGGTTGTGTACGTGCGAGATACATACACTTTTTTTGATCATATTTCCTATTCCGCTATTCAATAAAAACCTTTTGAGGATCAATTGAATTGCGGGATAGTCTGTGTCGGTACGTGTGAGAGAGATCCACCTTTCCAAGTTGTTGGGGTTCATCTCATACTTCTGAAGGTTTGAGGGTGCTGCCTGTTCCATACCCCCCCTACTCCTCATCTAGCCTTTTAGGGGTACAAACAATAGTAATTGGGGCCTAGTGTGGTTGTGTACGTGCGAGATACATACACTTTTTTTGATCATATTTCCTATTCCGCTATTCAATAAAAACCTTTGAGGATCAATTGAATTGCGGGATAGTCTGTGTCGGTACGTGTGAGAGAGATCCACCTTTCCAAGTTGTTGGGGTTCATCTCATACTTCTGAAGGTTTGAGGGTGCTGCCTGTTCCATACCCCCCCTACTCCTCATCTAGCCTTTTAGGGGTACAAACAATAGTAATTGGGGCCTAGTGTGGTTGTGTACGTGCGAGATACATACACTTTTTTTGATCATATTTCCTATTCCGCTATTCAATAAAAACCTTTGAGGATCAATTGAATTGCGGGATAGTCTGTGTCGGTACGTGTGAGAGAGATCCACCTTTCCAAGTTGTTGGGGTTCATCTCATACTTCTGAAGGTTTTGAGGGTGCTGCCTGTTCCATACCCCCCCTACTCCTCATCTAGCCTTTTAGGGGTACAAACAATAGTAATTGGGGCCTAGTGTGGTTGTGTACGTGCGAGATACATACACTTTTTTTGATCATATTTCCTATTCCGCTATTCAATAAAAACCTTTGAGGATCAATTGAATTGCGGGATAGTCTGTGTCGGTACGTGTGAGAGAGATCCACCTTTCCAAGTTGTTGGGGTTCATCTCATACTTCTGAAGGTTTGAGGGTGCTGCCTGTTCCATACCCCCCCTACTCCTCATCTAGCCTTTTAGGGGTACAAACAATAGTAATTGGGGCCTAGTGTGGTTGTGTACGTGCGAGATACATACACTTTTTTTGATCATATTTCCTATTCCGCTATTCAATAAAAACCTTTGAGGATCAATTGAATTGCGGGATAGTCTGTGTCGGTACGTGTGAGAGAGATCCACCTTTCCAAGTTGTTGGGGTTCATCTCATACTTCTGAAGGTTTGAGGGTGCTGCCTGTTCCATACCCCCCCTACTCCTCATCTAGCCTTTTAGGGGTACAAACAATAGTAATTGGGGCCTAGTGTGGTTGTGTACGTGCGAGATACATACACTTTTTTTGATCATATTTCCTATTCCGCTATTCAATAAAAACCTTTGAGGATCAATTGAATTGCGGGATAGTCTGTGTCGGTACGTGTGAGAGAGATCCACCTTTCCAAGTTGTTGGGGTTCATCTCATACTTCTGAAGGTTTGAGGGTGCTGCCTGTTCCATACCCCCCCTACTCCTCATCTAGCCTTTTAGGGGTACAAACAATAGTAATTGGGGCCTAGTGTGGTTGTGTACGTGCGAGATACATACACTTTTTTTGATCATATTTCCTATTCCGCTATTCAATAAAAACCTTTGAGGATCAATTGAATTGCGGGATAGTCTGTGTCGGTACGTGTGAGAGAGATCCACCTTTCCAAGTTGTTGGGGTTCATCTCATACTTCTGAAGGTTTGAGGGTGCTGCCTGTTCCATACCCCCCCTACTCCTCATCTAGCCTTTTAGGGGTACAAACAATAGTAATTGGGGCCTAGTGTGGTTGTGTACGTGCGAGATACATACACTTTTTTTGATCATATTTCCTATTCCGCTATTCAATAAAAACCTTTGAGGATCAATTGAATTGCGGGATAGTCTGTGTCGGTACGTGTGAGAGAGATCCACCTTTCCAAGTTGTTGGGGTTCATCTCATACTTCTGAAGGTTTGAGGGTGCTGCCTGTTCCATACTCCCCTACTCCTCATCTAGCCTTTTAGGGGTACAAACAATAGTAATTGGGGCCTAGTGTGGTTGTGTACGTGTGAGATACATACACTTTTTTTGGATCATATTTCTTTTTTGAGGATCAATTGAATTGCGGGATAGTCTGTGTCGGTACGTGTGAGAGAGATCCACCTTTCCAAGTTGTTGGGGTCATCTCATACTTCTGAAGGTTTGAGGTGCTGCCTGTTCCATACTCCCCCCTACTCCTCCATAACTAGCCTTTTAGGGGTACAAACAATAGTAATTGGGGCCTAGAGTGGTGGTTGTTGTTACGTGTGTTATACATACACTTTTTTTGGATCATATTTTCTAT
>NW_028119279.1:0-27010 GCF_965119305.1 Pelophylax lessonae | reverse complement strand
TGATGGATTCTCCGGGAAGGAAAGTGTTGGGGCACGTTGGGAGGGATTCTACAAAGAAAACAATTTTTAAATTCTTATTAGATCGCTTTTTTATTTATGTAAATGAAGCAACTTGGTAGCTTTTCTTCTGCTGTCCCCTAAAGGTGTCACCAAGGGTCCAGACAGTTCACATTTATTTTGCTTGTTTTAATGTTGAACTGCAGGCAAACAGATACAGTAATTACACTTCAATACCGGGCACCTTCACCCCCCTCCTGCCCAGGCCAATTTTCAGATTTCAGTGCTGTCACACTTTGAATGACAATTGCGCGGTCATGCAATATTGTACCCAAATGACGTTTTTTTTAAAAAAAATTCACACAAATAGAGCTTTCTTTTTCTGGTATTTGACAAAATAAATAAAAAAGAAAATTTTGAAAAAAAAAAGCTTTTTCAAATTTTTGTACGTACATTTTGTAAATACGTAATTTTTCTCCTTCACTGATGTGTACTGATGAGGCGGCACTGGTGGAAACTGATAGGCTGCACTGATGGGCAATGATGAGGTGGCACTCATGGGCACTGATGAGGAGGCACTAATATGCCACACTGATGAGCACTGATAGGTGACACTGATGGGCACTGATAGGCACTGATAGGCAGCACTGATGGGCAATGATGAGGTGGCATTTATGGGCACTGATGATTAGCCACTAATATGCCATACTGATGAGCACTGATAGGTGACACTGACGGGCACTGATAGGTGGCACTGATGGGCAGCACTTGTGGGCAGCACAGATGGGCACTGACTGGCATCACTAATGGGCACTGATAGGTGACACTGATGGGCACTGACGGACAGCACAGATGAGCACTGATGGGCACTGACAGGCATCACTGATGGGCAGCACAGATGGGCACTGACTGGCATCACTAATGGGCACTAAATTAGGTCACTATGGGAACTGATTGGGGTCACTGATTGGTGTCACTGATGGGCATTGGTTGGTGTCACTGATGGGCAGCACTTGTGGGCGGAACTGATGGGCACTGACGGACAGCACAGATGAGCACTGATGGGCACTGTCAGGCATCACTGATGGGCAGCTACAGATGAGCAGGCACTGATGGGCACTGACTGGCATCACTAATTGGCACTAAATTAGGTCACTATGGGCACTGATTGGTGTCACTGATGGGCATTGATTGGTGTCACTGATGGGCACTGTTTTTTCCTGTACTGTAGTTTACTGTAGTCAGGGTACTGATGATCAGTGCCCTGATTACCTGTCCTGGACTTCCCTTTGAGGAGGAGCCGCTGACAGTGTGAGGCGAGGAGCGCCGATAAACGGCACTTCCTCATTTACATGTGACCGGCTGTGATTGGACACAGCTGATCACATGGGTAAAGAGCCATGTCATTGGCTCTTTACCAAGATCGGGGTCGTGACGTGTCCTAGGAACACAGAGCGATCACACAAGAGCGCCCGTTCTGGGGTGCCGTCATATGACGTCCTTCCAGAACGAGAGCCGCACCGCTCTGCCATCATTTGACAGTGGGCGGGCGGTAAGTAGTTAAAGCCTAACTTAATTTATCCTTTCACTTTTAATAGCTTGTGTCGGCCAAACTGGCCTAAACAAATGATTTCCTTCACCTTCACCATACATGCTCCCGCCGTCAGCACTAACATCAGCTACATACAGTATACAGCACTGTCAGTGCTGGGATAAGGTCATCTGGAGCCCAGGGCGAACATGCCACGCTGTGCCCACCCCCTCAAAGATGTATGAGCATTTTGTGTCAGCAAAAAACCCCCCTCAAAAATACTGAGCACTAATCTGCATGCTTACCCCCTAAGCATAAATTTCCCCTCCTCCAGTACAAATTCGACCCCCTGCGGAAATCTCCCCTCTTGGCATATATCTTTGCCACTTTACCCCCATCCCCAAAATCACCCCAGCTTAAATGCCCCCCCCCCTCCAAAAAAAAAATTCAACCCTCCTACCCCACATATGTCAAACACAAGGCCCGCGGTCCGGATCTGGCCCTCCCATTTAATGTGACCCTCGCACCCAGGGCTTTTTTCAGATGGAATGTCGCAGGACTCACCAGTGTTACTTAATAACACAAACGCCTTCTGTGTTTACAAGGGCAGCTGTCCTCTCAATGGCTCTCACAGACCCCTGCCTGCCCTTCATGCACTCATGTCAGGGACAAATGCCAACTAATGATCTCCCAGCAAGATAGGAGAGGCGGAGCCGCCCACACTGCCAGGAGGTATTAGAGCTGGGCCCATGGGTGTCTGCAAGGGGAGGCAAGGGGGGGAAGTGCCCCCCCCAAATCTCAACCTCTTCTTTAAAGTGGTCATTAAGCCACTTTATACCATTCTGTCTGGTCTGTTTAATAATCCTGTGTGCCCGTGCCCCTGTGTCTGTGTTTTTAAAAAATAAGCTGTTCTTTACCAGTTTGCAGAGCACCGATCGCCACTCACGTGACCCACCGGATCTCTCCTCTCCCCGTCTGACAGCTGCTTGCAGTGAGCGGGGCTGAGAAATCCACATTGACGTCTGTTGGGGGGGGGAGGAGGAGGGGAGAAGGAAAGGCTGAGAGAAGGAAAGAGGTGGCAGGTCACGTGAGCGGTGATCGGCGCTTTGAAAACTGGTACAGAATGGCTTCTTTTTATAAAACGCAGACACAGGGGCACAAAGGATTATTAAACAGACTGTAGACAGGATATGAAACTTTAAATGAAACTACAGCAGCAAGAGGGGAGGGGGCGGGCACTGACACAGGAGCAGACAGGGAGGGGGAGGGGGAGAGAGGACAGAGGAGGACAGGAGGGCTGCAGATGACGGAGGCACGTAGACTGACCACGGTGTCAGGCCTCAGTAGCCATGGTATACCATGGTCAGTTTACAGGGGGGAGGACATAGCCAGGCAGGATCAGCCAGGTATTTTAGCTGATAGAAAGGGTCAAATTACACAGCACTGTGCTGTAAAACATGCTTCAAGGGAACAGGATCAAGGTTAACAAAAGTTTTAAAAATAAATTCTGCCATTTCCTCTTTAAAAATAAATACTCACGAGTTGCGGCTCGCGTGGTGACTGACGTCATCTTCATGACATTGTCGAAAAGTGGCGGAGCATGGGTGACCCTAAAATGATGCCCCCCCTGAAAAAAGTTCTGTGGATGTCCATGGCTGGGCCTGGTAGATAAGATGCAGGATGCTTTTCTTTTGAGGGGGGAGAGATGAAGGATGTGAAGGGAGAGGTGTGCAGAAGTGGGGGGTGGGGTCGAGTGGTGCAGAGGTCTAAGCCAAGAAGGTGGAAATGAGGTGTGGACACCCTGTGAAAGAGAGCTGCACCCTGCACTCTGTGCATAGCGCACCCCTAAACCCTGCACTCTGTAGCCCGCGTTAGCCCGAACTCTGCACAAAGCATACCCCTGAACTCTGCACTCTGTACACCACATACCCCTGAACTCTGCATTCTGTACACTGCATACTCCTGAACACTGCACTCTGTACGCCGCACACTCCTGAACTCTGCACTCTGTACGCCACACACTCCTGAACTCTGCACTCTGTATACGGCACACTATTGAACTCTGCACTCTGTACATGGCATACTCATGAACTCTGTACGCTGCACACTCCTGAACTCTGCACTTTGTACGCCGCACACTCCTGAACTCTGCACTCTGTACAACGCACACTCCTGAACTCCGTATGCCACGCACTCCTAAACTCTGCCCTCTGTACGCCCTGCACTCCTGAACTCTGCACTCTTTACGCAGTGCACTCCTGAACTCTGAAGTCTGTATGCCGCACACTCCTGAACTCTGCACTCCAAGTACTCTTAAACTCTGCACTATGTATGCTGAGTATTCCTGTACTCTGCACTCTGTACGCAGCACACTCCTGAACTCCCAATGCCACGCACTCCTAAACTCTGCACTCTGTACGCCGCGCACTCCTGAACTCTGCACTCAGTACGCCGCACACTCCTGAACTCTGCAGTCTGTATGCCGCACACTCCTGAACTCTGCACCCTGTACGCCAAGTACTCTAAAACTCTTCACTATGTACGCTGAGTATTCCTGAACTCTGCACTCTGTAAGCTGAATACTCCGGAACTCTGCGTAGCATACTCCTCAACTCTGTACACCTCATACTCCTGAGCTCTCCACTCTGTATGCCGCATACTCCTATGTATCTGAGTTGATGCATAGTCTTACAGATGCAATTGGCCCTTTGAGGGCAACCATAATGCTGATGCGGCCCATGATGAAATTGAGTTTGACTCCCCTTCTCTACCCCTAAAATTTCCCCTACCAGTACACATCTTCTACCCCCACTTCAAATCCCTCTTCCCAGCACAAATTCACCCCAAATCCCCCTTCCTAGCACAAATCTTCTCTCCCCCCCCCATCCCCTCTCCCAACACAAAACACCCTAAATCACCACTCTTAGCACCACCCCCCCTCGAATTCCCTATTCTAGAACAATACTTAACCCCTGCCACCCCCAAATTCCCCCTGCCAACACAAATCCCCTCCCCTCCCAATCTGGATTAGGTATCTAAACACCACAACCCCCCCAGGTCTAAATGAGGCTGAAAGCTTCAGACCCTTCCTTGAAGCTCAGGCAAAACAGATTAAAGTAACAAATTATTGGTGAATAAAACTTGCTGGTAAAACACTTGGACAAAGAGATCATTACTACCCCGATCTTTATTGGGGATAACCAATGAATTGGAGATTTGCACAGTGAGCAAATAGTTGAAAATTGACACCTATTGGGTTTTTTAAGATATAACAATACTTTGAATGATATATTGCTGTTGTACAAACATATCGAATATGATTTACATTGTAATTGTAAGAGATGAGTTCCGCGCTACGGCGAAGGGGAAAAAGGCTGCAGCCTCCCTCAAATATAACCAGAGGGTATATCAGTAAGTGTGCAAAAAAGAGTATTATACCATATAGGTGTGGATCAAAGTACCTGAACAATGCATGAATCAAAGTAAATATCAGTGATATATAAAGTGACTTGTGCCAGTGAAGTGCAGAGGTCTGGGCAACCAGTGTGTGGGCCCAGTAATAATAAGTGACAAAGAATATACAAAATATGTCTTAATTATTATGAATAACTGAAGTCAACATAATAACAATATGGTAGCATAAAGTGACTAGCGCCAGTAAAGTGCAACGGCCTGGGCAACACAGATATGTGCCCAGTGATGGGTGACGGAGTGCCCAAAAAGTACGGGACTTGTATTGGGTGAATAAATCGTGGATAAAAGTGAAATTATAAAAGGTGACCCCTATTGTTAAGCATCCTAATTAATGCAACCAATTAAAAATAAATAATGGATTGGAATCCAAAGCAAGAAAAAACAAAAGTGGCTCTGTGCAGTATCTGGTGAATAAATGGAATAATAGCTAGAAATAGTGCATAAATAGTGCCCATCGGGTGATGGGTTTGATCTTCATGCGATATCTCCAAGATGTACAATCGTGGGTGGTATGATGGTTGAGTGCTCGTGATCCCTCAAGTAAAAGATGCACTCATCAGAGGTACCCACCCAACACAGGGGTATTGGGCAAAGTTGTAAATGGAATATTCTGTGGCTCTGCCTGGTCCTGGATGTCACTCCAAGGATCCTAGTTCCCAGGTGGGGGGTCCACGGTAACCTGGCTGGGGCTCTATCACAGATAATCCTCGGGTGATGGGGTAAATGGTTGTATCATATAAAATGAACAAGAGGAGGACCAATAGTGTGATACTGTATACCAAAATTGTATTGTAAAACAAGCGGTAGGGTACTCACGTTAGCCAAATGGTTTAAAAGCGTGTAAAAAGCTATGCGTTCCAATGGAGTCCGGAACCGGAAGTGAATTATTAAAAAAAAAAAAAAAATATATATATATATATATATATATATATATATATATATATACACACAAAAACAGAGGCGTAACTAGAACCTTCAGGGCCCCAGGGCAAGAAACCATGAAGGGCCCCCCGGACCCCTGGTGGGGGGACCTTCCCTTCAAGCCTGGGGCTCTTCCCACTGATCCTGGGGCCCTTTTCCCTCGTTGTGGGGCCCTTTATTACAGTCCTGCAGCGGGACCCTTTCACAAGTTCTGTAGTGGACCCCCTTCCTGCCATCTTGGGGACTCCCCAAGGTGGTGGAATGCCAGGGCCTGGTCGCAAATGTGTGACCTTTGTGATCCTGGAAGTTCACCCACTGGTGTCAGTAGTTTTTATTTTTTGGTATTTTAATTGTATTATTTTTTATAATTTTATTTTATTTTTTTACAATGTCACTGACTATGACTCTGTCCATTCAGAAAAGGAAAGAGCTGGTAAATTACATATTTACCGACCCCCTTCCTGGTTCTCTAAACATCCCCTGCAGCAGCGGGCAGGAGAGGGGAGGGAGCACAGTGGGGGGGGGGGGGGGGCAGGGGAGCACACAGGGGCCCAGAGACAGCAGAACACAAGTGAACTGGATAGGAGGAGTGGCGGGGGCAGCATACAGAGGAACCAATCTCCTCCATTTTCCTCCTGCAGCTACAGGAGGAAAAAGGAGGACAGTGATTTCTCTACATTCTGCCCCCCGCCGCCCCTACTATCCAGGTGTACAGGGGAGCTGCACAGGCCCCCTGGAGCATGGGGCCCGGTTGCAATTGCAACCCCTGCAACCCCTGTAGTTACGCCCCTGTACAAAAATTGGGCTGCTTTAAAAATCCCATGAAATGGGATCATTTAGGTAAAATTAGTTGGGGGGAGGAGGTTATGGGGCTGTTTTTAGGGTAGTTTAGTTAATTTCAAATAAGTTCTTGGAACCTTCTGTGTGCAGCAGCCCCATCCCCAAATCTCATGGTGCTTTGAGATGCAGAGTGGTTGGAACCTGGACTTGCCTCCACAATTGGCCCAGCACTGCGATAGATGACATCTCTGACCAATCAAAGCCATCTATCACAGTGCTGGGCCAGGTTCTCAGCCACAGGAACCTATCAAAATTTGCATGCCAGAACACCCTGGGATTGAAATCTCCTGGGGGCTCTCAGTAGAAAGATGACATTCCATTGGGGATCAGAAAACTTAAATATTTGACAAAACTTTGCAAACACTTGTCAATATGGTGGGCACTTACTTTCACACAGTCTTCTTCTCAAAATCCCTCTGATTTTATCAATGGCATTATAATCAGATACATGAAAAACATGGGCTGATTTGGGCTCCGAAGCTATCTCCACCAGTTCTTCCTTGAGGGCTTCCCCAACACCTACAGCAAAAATCCTAATCCCAGCCTTATGCGCTGCCGTGGCAGGTTCCAGCACCAGGTCTTGGCTTCTGCCGTCCGTTAGCAAAATGGCCACCTTTTTAATGGCTCGCTCTGTGGGTCGCCCGCCTGCCTCCTCAGAAAAGCTGTATGTTGTGATGTATCTCAAAGCATCGCCAGTGTTTGTGTTTCCTCCGTAGTATTTAATATTCCTAGCGGCCTCTTTTACATCCTCGCGAGTCTGAAATCTCCCCAGGTCGAATTCTGTGTAGGGTTTACCACTGTACCGCACTACTCCAACCCGAGTCTTGTCCGGCTCAATCTCGAAAGTGTCCACCAGGTTAGAGACCCACTGACGAACCTTCTCAAAGTCCTCTTTGCCCACACTTGAAGATGTGTCCAAGATAAAGATCAAGTCGTAATTGACATTCTTACAGCCTGAAAAATTGGAGAAGAAAAATGTTCAAATACGTAACATAGTAGGGATGACAAACTTAATTTTTTATTTTTTTGCCTGTCAACCTTTTCTAAACAAGTCCAACTGTGATAACCAATCTACTTGTTACATGTTCATTACTATGCTATCTTTTTTTAACTATTTTACTTTATAGATTATGTCTATGCATCAACCCCTGAAGAGTGAGACTGAACTCATGAAACGCGTCGGGTCACCAAAGATGCCATGACACATTTACCACGGACTATTTGATTACTCTATGTAACAATGTAATTGATTTGTATACTTGGGCCAACTGTTTGGCATTATGACACCTTTTCCCAGTTCTATTGTCGGCATATATTCAATAAACCTGTACTATGTATTTATTACTGGTTTTGTGGCGCTTCATCTAAAGTCCCAATGGGTAAAATTCTGCAATTGTATGTACACTAGGGATGGAGGCGCCTCGCGGGGTACTACCAACCATATTTTGTTTCACTTCTAAAATGTTGTCGTACCCATGAAAATTCCGGACCTCGTCAATTCCGATGATGCTACGTCATAACCCAGCTGGTGCGAGCCCCGGTGTGCATGCGCACAAGACATTTTCAAAGTCCGATGAAATTGTAAGACTTAGCGAACAGCTGATTGAGAGGAGGAGGGGCTGAGGTGGGACGCACACACTGCCATGGGAAAATTGCTGAAAATTCTGGACCTCGTCACTTCCGGTGACGCTACGTCATAACCCAGCTGGTGCGAGCCCCGGTGTGCATGCGCACAAGACATTTTCAAGTTCCGATGAAATTCTAAGACTTAGCGAACAGCTAATTGAGAGGAGGAGGGGCTCGGGGATGAAAGGTGCGCGGAGCAGTGACCCGAGAACCTGGCCTCGGGGTCACTGCTCCGCGCCCTTTCATTCCCGAGACTCCAAATTTTCATCAGCCGTAAGGAATGGACTTGGCCACCTACGATAAAATTTTGGGGTCTCCAGCACCTTTGGTTCGCCCGTGACAGCAATTTTCCTGCGGCGGTGTGTGCGTCCCACCTCAGCCCCTCCACCTCTCAATCAGCTGTTCGCTAAGTCTTAGAATTTCATCGGACCTTGAAAATGTCTTGTGCGCATGCGCACTGGGGCTCACACCAGCCGCAAGTGACGAGGTCCGGAATTTTCATGGGTCCGACAAAATTTTAGAACACCGGAAATGCTAGGGGGGTGTTCTTCTTCAAAGTGATTTCTCAACAAAATAAAGTGTGTAGATGTGTTTGGATGTGGGAGTCTGCTTTAATATTAAAAATGAATTAAATAGTGTTTTTTGGTTTGTGGTGCTCGGATACAGTGAAGATCCTCTTTAACCACTTCTGGACCGGAAGATTTTCCCCCTTAATGACCAGGCCATTTTTTGCGATACGGCACTGTGTTAATTTAACCTCCCTGGCGGTATGATTATGTCAGGAATTCTGTACCAAAAGCGGTATAATTTTTTTCATGGAAATTTGGCGTTATATATTATAGGCCTACAATTCTTAGTAATTACTGACTTAAACCTGACCAAAACAAGAGTCTAGTAGACATCCCAGATGTGATAAATTTGAAACACAAACACATGAATTATAATCTAATCAATAATATAATTTTATTATATAATATATAATATAATGTATATATATATATATATATATATATATATATATATATATATAATATTACATAATAAAATTAGATTATAATCCATGCGTTATATATTATATATTATATGTGTGTGTGTATATATATATATATGTGTATATATATATATATGTGTGTGTGTGTATATATATATATATATATATATATATATATATGTGTATATATATATATATATATATATATATATATATATATATATATATATATATATGTGTGTGTGTGTGTGTGTGTGTGTGTGTGTGTGTGTGTGTGTGTGTGTGTATATATATATATATATATATATATATATATATATATATATATATATATATATATATATATATATATATATATATATATATATATATATATATAATGTTATGTGTTTGTGTTTTGTGCAACGTTCAACGTCTGAATTTCCCTCCCTAGTTCCGCTCCCATGCAGCATTGCTGCTGCAGGGAACGGAACTAGGGAAGTCATCAGACCGACGGACGAGCGGCGGGGATCTCGGCTGGCGATCACAGCAATGGGAGATCATCGCTGGATCGCCAGGAGAAGGTAAGAGACAGCGCTGCGCGCTCTGCACATCCACCCCGAGCGTGACTCGGGGATACCGATAACAGCAAAGAAAATCCAGTCACGCTCTGGGGATACCGCTAGGCAGGTTAACTGACAATTTTGCGGTCGTGCGACGCTGTACCCAAATAACATTGATGTCCTTTTTTTCCCACAAACAGAGCTTTCTTTTGGTGGTATTTGATCACCTGTGCGATTTTTATTTTATGTGCTATGAACAAAAAAAATAGCGACAATTCTGAAAAAAAAAACAATATTTTTTACTTTCTGCTAGATCACATTCCCAATAAAAAAAAAAAAATTAAAAATTATCAATTTAGGCTTATTTGTATTCTGCTACATATTTTTGAAAAAAAATCCCAATAAGTGTATATTGATTGGTTTGCACAAAAGTTATCGCTTCTACAAACTAGGGGAAATATTTATGCAATTTTTCTTTTTTTTTTAACTAGTAATGGCGGTGATCTGCGATTTTTAGCGGGACTGCGACATTGCGGAGGACAGATCAGACACCTAACTGGCATTATTGACATTTTTCGGGGGACCAGTGACATTACTAAAGTAATCAGTGCAAAAAATATGCACTGTTACTGTACTAATGACACTGGCAGGGAAGGGGTTAACACCAGGGGAAATCAAAGGGTTACATGTGTCCCTAGGGGGTACTTTCTAACTGAGGGGGGGATGGACTTGCTGAATGAACACAGAGACCTGTGTTCCTAAATGGGAGGAACAGAGGATCCCTGTGTTCTTTACTGACAGAGCAGCGGTCTGCCTTGTTTATAACGGCAGACCACCATTATGTCTCCATGGGGAGCCCGGTTGCAATTGCGGCCGCCGGACCCGCTGATTGGTTCTGCCCTGTAGCCAATCAGCGAATGCGCGTGCACGCCCCCCACTAGCGGTCCCGCAAAACGACGTACAGTTATGCCATTTCGCAGCACAGAGCAGTACATATGCTGTGGTAAGTCAGCTCTGTCCCGCGAAATGACATAACTGTACGTCGTTTCGCGGGACAGAGCTGGCTTGCCACAGCATATGTACTGCTGGTCGGTCGGCAAGTGGTTAAAGTAAATTTTCAATACTTGTTTTTATTAAAGTATGACAAAAGGCAAAACTTTTTTTTTTAGTCTTGGAAAGAGGGGAGATAGATTAGAGCAGTCAGTTTTTATTGCTGCCTGTGCCCCCATTAGGGAGATTCACCCTCTCCATTTGTCCTGTTTACCATTATCATTGAAAGTGATAGTAAAAGAAAATCACACATTTTGGGTTGTCCCCAGAAAAGCAATAGAAGGGAAATCTTGCAATGAGGACACTAGTTCTGGTGATCTGGGGCCCCCAAGGAATTCCTTAAATTTGCAGGGATTTCCTCTCACTCTTGGCTATCTCCACAATAGAACACAGATGGCATAAATAAATCTTACAGGGGTTATAACCCTTCCATGCTCTATCCAAACTGAGAAAAAAAAATGTGCCTATAGTTCTACTTTAACCTCCTAGGCGGTAATCCCGAGCGTGACTCGGGGTTGATTTTTCATTGCAGGATCGGTAACCCCGAGTCACGCTCGGGGTGGATTGCAGAGAGCGCAGCGGTGTTCTCTTACCTTATCCTGGCGATCCAGCGATGATCTCTCATTGCTGAGATCGCCAGCCGAGAGTCCCGTCGCTCCTCCGTCCCTCCGTCGGTCTGATCACTTCCTAGTTCCGTTCCCTGCAGCAGCAATGCTGCATGGGAGCGGAACTAGGGAGGGAAATTAAAAAAAAAAAAAAAAAAAAAAAAACGTTGCACAAAACACAAAACACATTTTATATTATATATATATATATATGCATATATATATATATATATATATATATATATATATATATATGCATATATATATATATATATATATATATATATATGTGCATATATATATATATATGCATATATGCATATATATATATGCATATATGCATATATATATGCATATATATGCATATATATATATATATATACCGGTATATATATATATATGCATATATATATATATATATATATATATATATATATGTATATATATATATATGTATATATATATATATATATATATATATATGTATATATATATATATATATATATATATATATATATATATATATATATGTATATATATATATATATATATAAAATTATATTATTGATTCAATTATAATTAATGCGTTATATATTATATATATATATATATATATATATATATATATATATATATATATATATATATATATATATATATATACATATATACACATATATCTATATAATGCATGAATTATAATCTAATCAATAATATAATTTTATTATATATATTATATATTAAATAATAAAATAATATTATTGATTCGATTGTAATTCATGCGTTTGTGTTTCAAATTTATCACATCTGGGATGTCTACTAGAGTCTTGTTTTGGTCAGGTTTAAGTCAGTAATTACTAAGAATTGTAGGCCTATAATACATAACGCCAAATTTCCATGAAAACAATTGTACCGCTTTTGGTATGTAATTCCAGACATAATCATACCGCCAGGGAGGTTAAGCTTTTGGGCATCTTTAGATTGTTATTTCTAAATATACTATTTACAAAAATATTTACTATTATTACTACTATTTACAATAGATTTACAAAATTTGGTAAACAGTCTATTTTGTAAATAGTATATATTTGTATATTTACAGTGAGGGAAAAAAATATTTGATCCCCTGCTGATTTTGTACGTTTGCCCACTGACAAAGAAAAGATCAGTCTATAATTTTAATGGTCGGTTTATTTTAACAGTGAGAGACAGAATAACAACAAAAATATCCAGAAAAATGCATTTCAAAAAAGCTATAAATTAATTTGCATTTTAACCACTTGCCGACCGCTCACCTTGAGCGTACTGCGGCAATGTGGCTCGTTATCGGCAAGCGACGTAGGTCTACGTCGCTGGACTCCTCCCCCTGTGAGCAGCGCGCGTGCGCCGCCGGGGGGCTCGCTCCCGCTGTATTCAGTCACAGCGGGAGTCGGGCCAGGGGAGGAGCAGCGGTGATCACCGCCACTCTTCCCCGATCGTCGGGGATCGAGTGTGGAGATCCGCCCGCTTGTGTAAACAAAGCGGGCGGATCTCCTAAGTGACAAACAGTGACAGATTGCAGGGTTCAGCATAGCTGAACATGCGATCTGTCCCTGTGTCACTCAGTCACCTCCCCCACACACGTTAGTAAGCACCAGGCATACATTAACCCCTCCCTCTCCAATAAAGTTAACCCCTTCCCTGCCAGTGTCATTTTTACAGTAACAGTGCATATTTATAGCACTGATTACTGTAGTAATGTCACTGGTCCCCCCAAAAGTGTCAAAAATGTCAGTCAAGGGTCCGATCTGTCCACCGCAATGTCGCAGTCCCGCAAAAAAAATTGCAGATCGCCGCCAGATCGCCGCAATTACTAGTTAAAAAAAAAAAACAATAAAAATGACATATATTTTCCCGTAGTTAGTAGCTGCGATAACTTTTGCGCAAACCAATCAAAATACACTTATTGCGATTTTTTTTACCAAAAATATGTAGCAGAAAACAAATTGGCCTAAAATGTTAAATTTTGATTTTTACATTTTTTTGGGGGTGGAATTTCATATAAAAAAATGTGAAAAATATTGTTGATTTTTCAAAATTGTCGCTTTTTTTGTTTATAGCGCAAAAAGTAAAAATCGCACAGGGGATCAAATACCACCAAAAGAAAGCTCTATTTGTGGGGAAAAAATGGTAATAAATGTAATTTGGGTACAGCATTGCACGACCGCATAATTGTCCGTTAAAGTAACGCAGTGCTGAATCGCAAAATTTGGCCTGGTCAGGAATGAGGTAAAATCTTCCGGTCTTAAATCGGTTAAAAATACGCTCATTGAGAATTTTTTTGTCAAAGACATGTAGCTAAATACATTTTGGCCTAAGTATATGACAAAAATTGAATATATTGGATATTTTTTAACTGTCAAAGTAGAAAAATATTGTTATTTTTTCAAAATTGTCGCGTTTTTTTATTAATATCGCAAAAAATTAAAAGCGCAGAGGTGATCAAATACCACCAAAAGAAAGCTCTGTTTGTGGGAAAAAAAGGACATAAATTTTGTTTGGGTACAGCATTTCATGACCGTGCAATTGTCAGTTAAAGTCACACAGTGCCGAATCGCAAAAAGTGGCCTGGACGTAAAGCAGGAAAATCCTCTGGTCCTAAAGTGGTTAATGAGTGAAATAAGTATTTGTCCCCTTTGAAAAACATGACTTAGTACTTGGTGGCAAAAGTCTTGTTGGCAATCACAGAGTTCAGATGTTTCTTGTAGTTGGCCACGAGGATTATACACATCTCAGGTGGGATTTTGTGCCACTCCTCTTTGCAGATCCTCTCCAAGTCATTAAAGTTTGGATGCTGACATTTGGTAACTCGAAGATTCAGCTACCTCCACACATTTTTTATGGGATTAAGGTCTGAAGACTGGCTAGGCCACTTCAGGACCTTAATGTGCTTCTTCTTGAGCCACTCCTTTGTTGCTTTGGCCGTATGTTTTGGGTCATTGTCATGCTGAAATACCCATCTACGACCCATTTTCAATGCTCTGGCTGAGGTAAGGAGGTTCTCACCCAAGAGTTGATGGTACATGTTCCCGTTCATCATCCCTTTGATGCGGTGAAGATGTCACCCTGTCACCGCCCTTAGCAGAAAAACACCCCTAAAGCATAAGGTTTCCACCTCCATGTTTGACAGTGGGGATGGTGTTCTTGGGGTCATAGGGCAGTATTCGTCCTCCTCCAAACACAGAGAGTTGAGTTGATGCCAAAGAGATTGATTTTGGTCTCATCTGATCCCAACACTTTCAGCCAGTTCTCCTCTAAATCATTCAGATGTTCATTGGTAAACTTCAGACGGGCCTGTACATGTGCTTTCTTAAGGAGGGGGACCTTGCGGGCGCTTTAGGATTTCAGTCCCTCACGGCGTAGTGTGTTACCAATAGTTTTCTTGGTCACTGGGCTGACTCCTCACTGTTCTCATGATCATTGAAGCTCCACGAGGTGAGACCTTGCATGAAGCCCCAGACCAAGGGAGATTGACAATTATTTTGTGTTTTTTCCATTTGCGAATAATGGCACCAACTGTTGTCACCCCCTCACCAAGCTGCTTGGTGATGGTCCTGTAGCCCATTCCAGCCTTGTGTAGGTCTACAATCTTGTCCCTGACATCCTTAGACAGCTCTTTGGTCTTGGCCATGGTGGAAAGATTGGAATCTGATTGATTGATTGCTTCTGTTGACAGGTGTCTTCTAGACAGGTAACAAGCTGAGATTAGGAGCACTCCCTTTAAGAGAATGCTCCTAATCTCAGCTTGTTACCTGTATAGAAGACACATGGGAGTCAGAGATCTTGCTGATTGATAGGAGATAAAATACTTATTTTACTAATTAAAATGCAAATCAATTTCTAATTTTTGCGAAATGTGTTTTTCTAGATTTCAAATAGCTAGGTCCCAAAATCGAAAAATAATAAAGAGACAATGGAAAGTCCACAAAGGGACAGAGGGGGAATTGGCACTACGCGATAACAAGTGAAGAAAAATGTAATGATAATTAAAAATATATAATTTTTTTAGTTGATAATCTAAAAAATAATTTTATTGATACAGAAAACAGTAAAATTCCTAAAGGAAAGACCATTGTTAGGTAGGTCTCTTTCCCTACTAGGGAAAGACTAATTTCCGCTGTGTGGTCCAACTACAGAATTTGAGATCAAATCGCCTCTTTGCTCTCTGATCTCTTGGGAACCCCTGCCTTCCTCCTTTTGAGGTCCTATTGGAGTCTCTGACACACAGCTGGTTTCCTGACTTTATGAACAGATTTATTTACATATGTTGATCTATTCATTATAACTGTATAAAGTGGACATCTATCCCCAGAAGAAGACTTCAGGTTGAAACGCGTCGGGGCTTCTGTGTCCACTACTTTCAACATCTGTATTTGTATTTACATCAGGGGTTTCCCCATATATGTATATTTATGTCTCTCTGTATGCTTTCATGGTTTTCTATTGCCTACCTAACAATGGTCTTTCATTGAGGTATTGTACTGTGTAGCACTGCCCCCTAGAGAGTTGCTGAGTGTGGATTCCCCTGGGTTACCCATAGTAACAGTCCGTAAAACTTATCACTTAAGGACCTGGCTCAGACAATGAACAGTCCAGGGGATTTGTTTTTTTGTGTTTTATTTTAGAACTTGGATGGGAGAAGGGATGAGTGGGATACTCCAACTTGAACTATGCACAATTTCTGAGGACACTAACTGTATTGAGTGCGGCAAGGCCGCTGCTTCACCTTGCCACTGAAGTGAAGTAGAAAATAGGTTCCTGGCTGAATTTCTCTTCAGGGTCCTGACTTGGCACCCCCTTCCTCACTTCCCATGCATGCTAGCTCCTGTCCACTGGAGTGGTCCCCTTCCTGAGCAGACCCCTGGCAAGCTTCCCGGTACTCTCGGACACTGTTTTGCCCTGGGATGCTCTGCCTCTATCTCCACTTGTCAGTATCCTGGACCTCCTGACTCAGCAGCACACACTGGACCCACTAGGCCGATTGCCTGTGACCACCTTCCTTGCTGACAGGAGGAGAGACAAACATCATCCTCCCCCTGGGACCTGGCTTCCCGACCAAAGAAGCCCTGTCACATGTGCCCCTGGCTTTTATAGCCAATCCCAGGATGCACCATTCTTGTGCCCTCCCACTGGGACAGCCACAAAAGCCTGTGTGTCACTGGCTGGGTTTCCTCCACTGTCCAACAGGCTCCCCTATTGGATACAGTGGGGGACACTCCCTCAGACCAAGTGAATCACACATGGACACATGCAACAGGCAAAACTACTGATCAGGCTCCCCTGATAAGCAGAAGGAGAAAATCAATGCCTTTACCTGGCATCTACCTAGGAGGGGGCTATAACTGTTTTTTGTATTAAAAATTAATAAAATTCTTTTTTAGAATATCAACTAAAAAAAATATATATTTTTATTTTTCATTACATTTTTCTTCACTTGGTATCGCATAGTCCCTATTACCCCTCTGTCCCTTTGTGGACTTTCCATTGTGTTTTTCTGGATGTTTTTGTTGTTATTCTGTCTCTCACTGTTAAACACTTCCCGACCACCGGCCGCAGAGAGCAGGGTGGCTCTCCTGCGCAAACCGATGTAGATCTACGTCGGTTGCCTGCGGGAAGCTAGGGGGCGAGCACATGCCGACGGTGGCGCGCTCCTGCCCCCACTCGGCAGTGGGGAAGCCGATGCACAGGTCAGACGGGTCCGATTGCCACCTGACACCCGCGAACGCTCCCCGCTGAGAGAGAAGAACAGTTGGCTGTTGTAAACACAGCTGACCGTCCTTCTCCCTGGGATGATCATAGAGATCATGTGATCCTTCTACATAGGATCACATGTCTCTATGGTCATTTCACAAGCCACGCCCCCCCCCCCCCCCCACAGTTAGAATCACTCCCCTAGGCTCACATTTAACCCATTGATCACCCACAGTGTTAACCCCTTCCCTGCCAATGTCATTATTACAGTAACAGTGCATATTTTTAGCACTGATTACTGTAGTAATGTCACTGGTCCCCCCAAAAGTGTCAAAAATGTCAGTTAGGGGTCCGACCTGCCCGCCGCAATGTCGCAGTCCCGCAAAAAAATCGCAGATCGCCGCCGTTACTAGTAAACAACAAAAAATAAATAAAAATTACATCAATCTTTCCCGTAGTTAGTAGACGCAATAACTTTTGCGCAAGCTTATTGAGATTTTTTTTTTACCAAAAATATGTAGCAGAAAACTAATTCACCTAAAATGTTAAAAAATTTAATTTTTACATTTTTTGGGGGGAATGTTATATAGCAGAATGTGAAAAATATTGTTTTTTTTTTTTTCAAAATTGTCGCTCTTTTTTTTTGTTTATAGCGCAAAAAATAAAAATCGCACAGGTGATCAAATATCACCAAAAGAAAGATATATTTGTGGGGAAAAAGGGACGTTAATTTTTTTAGGGAACAGCGTCGCACAACCGCGCAATTGTCCGTTAAAATAATAATGACTTGGTCATTAAGGGGGCAAATCTTCCGGTCTTAAAGTGGTTAAAATAAACCTGCCATTAAAATTAGAGACTGATCATTTCTTTGTCAGTGGGAAATGTGTTGCTGTTGTCACTCATTTTTTTGATTTGTACGCTGAGCCCAGGGAGTTTTTATTTATTTCTAAATGACCGGTCATACGGACTGATAATATTTTCCTTAATTTTCTGCAGAGAATTATTTTCTAGGAAGTATTGACTCATTGTTCCCTTCTGCATTGGACATCAGCTCCATAGTACACGTTATTGCAGAAAGGGTTGGGGGTTTCTGGAAATGATAATGATGTTCTATGCTCAGCAGAGTTCTTACAGATTCTCAATAATTGTCTCGTTTGAAACCTCATCTACGCATTACTGGTTGACATTTGAATAATCCCCCCTCCCCTTCTCATTCGGAGTTCTTCACAGGCATAAATCTTTTTATTTGATAAATACAACCCAAGCACTTTGCATGTGTTAAGCCAGATCCCCCCCCCCCCACACACACACAACCCCCCCCCCCCCCCCCGCCCGTACCCCAGAGATTCTTTTCATTGTGTTTTCGTCCCGCCGCCTTCTTTGTCTGCGGTTTTGAGAAAGAAGATTGAAAAGGTCAGTGATGGATGTCAAATCTTTTTTCTGACCTCTATCATAAGCAGCAGGGCATTAAGAAAGCCCCCATATGTTCAGATCGGAGATGGGAAAACCAGAATTGGCAGAATTTGAAGAATTTTAATGTGGATTTAAGAGAACTTGCAAACAAAGTTTTCTTGGGACTACAAGCAGGGGAATACTGGGCCAGATGCAGGGGGGGGGGGGCAATTGCCCCCTGGGCCACTCTGATGTCCTGTAAAAAGGCTGAGCCGCTTCTGCCACAGACATGTCTAAATGATTCCTGGTGAAGAAAAGTAAAAAGTCCCTGCAGATGACCTACTAATAGCAGGATGAAGACAGGGACAGAAAGCAGGCCTCCTTTTGGCAAAATCCAGGTGTGATGTCATGTGTCTTTTACTGAGGAGTGGCTTTCATCTGGCCATTTCACCATATAGGCCTGATTAAGTGCTGTAGAGATGGTTGTTCTTCTAGAAGGTTCTCCTCTCTCTCTGCAGAGAAATGCTAGAGCTCTGTCAGAGTGAATATCGAGTTCTTGGTCACCTCCCTGACTAAGGCCCTTCTCCCCCGATCGCTCAGTTTGGTCAGGCAGCCCACTCTAGGAAGAGTCCTGGTAGTTCCAAACTTCTTCCATTTGCGAATGATGGAGGCCACTGTGCTCATTAGGACCTTCAAAGCTACAGAAAGTTTCATGTACGCTTCCCCAGATCTGTGCCTCGATACAATCCTGCCATGGAGGTCTACAGATAATTCCTTGGACTTTATGGCTTGGTTTGTGCTCTGACATGCACTGTTAACTGTGGGACCGTTTCGAAGCATGCATCCTGCTAAATCCTAACATGCATTCTCCTTTCTCACGCTACATGTCAGATGAGCCTTTTTTTTATCCAGTTGTGTGAGTAGCCCTTATTAAGGGTATAATAATAAAACTTGCCTGTCCTACAACACTTAGTGGCGCTTTTTCTCTTCTGCTTTCTCAACTATGCTGGACCTGTTCTTGTGTTCATCCACTTCAATACCGGGCACTTTTACCCCCCTTCTTGCCCAGGCCAATCTTCAGCTATCAGAGCTGTCGCACTTCGAATGCCAATTGCACGGTCATGCAACACTTTACCCAAACTAGGTTTTTATCATTTTGTTCACACAAATACACACAAGCTTACGTGCGGTGGTATTTAACCACTTTACCACTAGAGCATTTTGCTGTCTTACGTCTGGGCCACTTTTTGCGATTCGGCGCTGTGCGATTTTAACTGACAATTGCGCGGTCGTGCAACGCAATACCCAAACGAAATTTACGTCCTTTTTTTCCCACAAACAGAGCTTTCTTTTGATGGTATTTGATCACCTGTGCGATTTTTACTTTTTGCGCTATAAACAAAAAAAGAGCGTAAATTTTGAAAAAATAACAATATTTTTCACATTTTTTTATATGAAATTCCCCCCCCCCCCAAAAAATGTAAAAATCTAAATTTTTTTAAATTTTTGGCCAATTTGTTTTATGCTACCTATGTTTGGTAAAAAAAATCACAATAAGCGTATTTTGATTGGTTTGCGCAAAAGTTATTGCGTTTACTAACAAAGGGAAAGATTTCTGTCATTTTTGGTGTTTTTTTTTTAATGCGTAATGGCGGCGATCTGCGATTTTTTTTGCGGGACTGCGACATTGCGGCGGACAGATCGGACCCTTGACTGACATTTTTGACACTTTTGGGGGTACCAGTGACATTACTGCAGTAATCAGTGCTATATATATGCACTGTTACTGTAAAAATGACACTGGTAGGGAAGGGGTTAATTTTATTGGAGAGGGAGGGGTTAATGTATGCCTGGTACTTACTGACGTGTGGGGGGGGAGGTGACTGTGTGAGCCAGGGACAGATCGGAGTGTTCAGCTATGCTGAACACTCCGATCTGTCACTCCCTGTCACTTGGGAGATCCGCCCGCTTGTGTTTACACAGGCGGGCGGATCTCCACACTAGATCCCCGATGAGCTGCTCCTCCCCTGGCCCGACTCCCGCTGTGACTGAATACAGCGGGAGCGAGCCTCCGGCGGCGCGCAAGCGCCGCCCACAAGGGGGAGTGTCTGACGACGTAGGTCTACGTCGTCAGACGATAACGAGCCACTTTGCCGCAGTAGTACTACGGTACTCAGTGGCAAAGTGGTTAATCACCACTGGGGTTTCCATTTTTTGCTAAATAAAAGAAAACATAAAAAAAAAATGCGTTTTTCTTCGTTTCTGTAAAATAAATAATTATTCTTTATAAATTTAGGCCAAAAAGTATTGTGCTACATTTCTTTGGTGAAAATAACCCAAATCAGTGTATATTATTTAGTCTGTAGTAAAGTTTTAGAGTCCACAACATATGGTTTATACAGTATATTTAAAATTTTATCTGTCTTGATGTTCAGACAGCCATCTTATTTCCTGGAGCCCAAAAATGTCAGGACAGTACAGATATCTCCCAAATGACCCCTTTTTGGAAAGTAGACATTTCAAGGTATTTAGTAAGAGGCATGGCATGTTTTTTGAAGTTTGTAGTTTTTGTAATAATTTTTTGGAAAATGAAGAAATTAAAAAAATCCTTTTTACAATGTTTTGGGGCGATAATTACTACCAAGAAGTTTCCAGCAAACATTAAGTTTCCCTGACAACCTCAAGCACCCATGGGATTGCTTTCCCTTTTTGGGACTCCTTGACATTTTAACTAGGATTGACCGAACCCAGACTGTATTGTTCGGGTTTGTACCGGACTTTTGGGTATTCGGTACCTGGACACGGACCCGAACATTGCACTGTATGTTCGGGTACTGTCCGTTGTTCGGTAACATTATTTGATGTTTTGGCGCGGGTTTAAATGGCGCGGTTTCAACAGGTGCAAGGCAGCCAATCAGCAAGCGTTTAACTAGTGTGCCCTTAGAAGCCATCACAGCTATGCCTACTAATGGCATGGCTGGGATTGGCCAGTGCAGCATGTGACCCACAGTCTATATAAGCTGGAGTCACATAGCGCCACGCGTCACTCTGCTATAACTATACTAGGGAGAGGTTCCTGACTGCTACTTTTGCTGAGGGAGAGATAGGAGATTACTGTAGGGTCAGGCTGGAGATTGCTTTGAGGGAAAGAATAGGAAGAATCTTCTTTAATCAGACAGCGATCTACATTGATTTGATTGTGTGGGGGTGCAGTGCACAATCTTTTTGCCCGGAGGGAGAGATAGGAGATTATTGTAGGGTCAGGCTGGAGAGATTGCTTTGAGGGAAAGAATAGGAAGAATCTTCTTTAATCAGACAGCGATCTACATTGATTGTATTGTGTGGGGGTGCAGTGCACAATCCTTATGCCCTGTCCTGAGCCCAGTGAGGAGGAGAAAGGAGAAAAAAAATCTTTTATCAGTCTCTTAGGTGGGCGGCGTGCGGTGCTGCACATTTAATGCAAGCTCAGTGCATATGTGTCTGCTTAACCACTTGCCGACTGCGCACAGTATATTTACTGCGGCAGTCGGCCCCGGCCAGGCAGAGTGACGTAGGTCTACGTCGCTCGCCTGTCACTCCTTCTAGAGCCAATAGCGGGCGAGCGCGCGCCCGCCGAGGCGCGCGCCCGCCGAGGCTCGTTCACGGAGGAGTGCGGGAGTGTGACTGGCTGACCCGATGTCCACCGGTCACACTACGATCGCCGGTACAGCGGGAGAAAGACAGAGCGGCTTATGTAAACAAGCCGCCTGTCAGTTCTCCCTGTGTAAAAATGAAGACCAAACGGTTCTACTATGTAGAACCGTTTGATCTTTTTTTTTACACCAATAGGAATGTCCCACTACAGTTAGAAGCACACCCCTAGGACACACTTAACCCCTCCCTGTCCAATACAGTTAACCCCTTCCCTGCCAGTGTCATTTTTGCAGTAACAGTGCATATATATAGCACTGATTACTGCAGTAATGTCACTGATACCCCCAAAAGTGTCAAAAATGTCAGTCAAGGGTCCGATCTGTCCGCCGCAATGTCGCAGTACCGCAAAAAAAATCGCAGATCGCCGCCATTACTCGTTTAAAAAAAAACACCAAAAATAACAAAAATCTTTCCCTTTGTAAGTAAACGCGATAACTTTTGCGCAAACCAATCAAAATACGATTTTTGCGATTTTTTTTTACCAAACATAGGTAGCGTAAAACAAATTGGCCAAAAATGTTAAAAAATTTTGATTTTTACATTTTTTTTGGGGGGGAATTTCATATAAAAAAAAGTGAAAAATATTGTTATTTTTGCAAAAATTACGCTCTTTTTTTGTTTATAGCGCGTGATCAAAAAATCGCACAGGTGATCAAATACCACCAAAAGAAAGCTCTGTTTGTGGGAAAAAAAGGACGTGAAATTCGTTTAGGTACAGCGTCGCACGACCGCGCAATTGTCCGTTAAAGTCACACAGTAAAAAAATCGCAAAAAACCCCCTGGTCTTTTAGCAGGAAAATCCTCCGGTGGTAAAGTGGTAATCTGCATTTAAAAAGAAAAAAACGTTTTTCCTTCATATTTTACTTTGACATACAGCGTTTAGACAGACACTGCTTTTCTAATCTGCTCTTCAAAAAGCACCAATGTAAGGTGAAAATAATTATTTTTCAGTATTTGGGGGAAAAAAATATTTTTCAGTTTTTCATTTGAAATGGGTTTTTTTAAATCAAATAGCGGAATAGAACAACAACAGTATCCAACCTGTTAGGCGTGCATTTACAAAAGAAAAAAACGTTTTTCCTTCATATTTTACTTTGACATACAGCATTTAGACAGACACTGCTTTTCTAACCTGCTCTTCAAAAAGCACCAATGTAAGGGGAAAATAATTATTTTTCAGTATTTAGGGGAAAAAAATATTTTTCAGTCTTTCATTCAAATGTTTTTTTTTTATTCAATAGCGGAATAGAACAACAACAGTATCCAACCTATTAGGCGTGCGGTGTTTAGCGGCCATTTCATGCAAGCTGAGGGCATATGTGTCTGCTTAATCTGCATTTAAAAAAGAAAAAAAAAATTTCCTTCATATTTTACTGTGACTTACAGCGTTTAGACACTGCATTTCAAATCTGCTATTCAACAAGCACCAATTAAGGGGAAAATTATTTTTCAGATTTTCATTCATACGTTACAGTGAGATACACCCATTGCATACTGTTGTTGTATTCTGCTTTGCAATAAAAACCCATTTAGGGGGAAAAAATTTAATTGCGGCCTAGTCTGCATATATTACAGTGAGATACACCCATTGCATACTGTTGTATTGCGCAGTGCAATAAAAACCCATTTTGGGGGAAAAAAAGTTAATTGCGGCCTAATCTGCATATGTTACAGTGAGATACACCCATTGCATACTGTTGTATTGTGCATAGCAATAAAACCCCATTTAGGGGGAAAAAAAGTTAATTGCGGCCTAGTCTGCATATGTTACAATACGATACACCCATTGCATACTGTTGTATTGCACATTGCAATAAAAACCCATTCAGGGGAAAAAAAAGAAATTGCGGCCTAGTCTGCATATGTTACAGTGAGATACATCCTTTGTATACTGTTGTTCTATTGCGCTATTCAATAAACACCCATTTAGGGAAAAGAAATTAAATTCGGCCTAGTCTGTATCTGTACGTGTGAGATACACCCGTTGTATACTGTTGTTCTATTCCGCTATTCAATAAACACCCATTTAGGGAAAAAAAATTAAATTGCAGCCTAGTCTGCATCTGTATGTGTGAGATATACCCTTTTAGATACTGTTGTTCTATTCTGCTATTCAATAAACACCCATGTAGGGGAAAAAAGATATTAAATTGCTGCCTAGTCTGTATCTGTACGTGTGAGATACACCCTTTGGATACTGTTGTTGTATTCTGCTATTCAATAAACACCCATTTAGGGGACAGAAAGATATTAAATTGCGGCTTAGTTTGTATCTGTACGTGTGAGATACACCCTTTGGATACTGTTGTTCTATTCTGCTATTCAATAAACACCCATTTAGGGGAAAATTAATAATTTTGCAGCGTTTGCTGATTATGTTACTGTGAGATACACCCTTTAAATTTGTTTGGCGCATCTCCTTCCACCACCGAGGATTGCAGGGCGCTTCAGTTTGCCTCCTGTTGCTAACTCCTTTCAGGGCAGTCATTCACAAGTGGCTCAGAGGGTGGTTTCTTGCACCCACAAACGCAGGTACACAATTGTCCAGCAAGGGCACAGTTCTGGAGGATGACGAGGTGGAGGATGAGGAGGAGATGGAGGAGGAGGAACCATGTTCACAGCAGGGTGGCACCCAGATAACTTATAACAACAGATACTACACTTGATCTCCGAGGCTGGGTTCCTGCACCCACAAATGCCAGGTACACATTTGTCCAGCAAGGGCACAGTTCTGGAGGATGACGAGGTGGAGGATGAGGAGGAGGAGATGGAGGAGGAGGAGGGGGTCGCCAACGCAGCCAGGGCACCGCTAGCACCTCAGAAGGCAGGGTTAGCAGGCAGGGTTATGTATGAAATGTGGAAAAGCTTTGTCGGCACGCCACAACAACCAGGACCACCAGCTGTTTTTTTTTTTTTAAGCCCCTGGTGTGTGAACACACTCAGACTATCACCCGGTGGGTGCATAAAAAAGTGCACACCAAAAAAGTGAAACACAAAAAGTGCACAGGGTGTACACATGGTCCTTGACCCTGATCCCCCGGGCGCAAGGCTACTGACAGGGACTGGGGTACTTATACTGGCTAACCTGGCCCAAAACCAGGCAGCTCCATTCTTTAGGAGGTCTGCTGAAACAGACCACTTCAAGTACTAGGTGGGGCTCTCCCGAAGAGAGACCCCATGAGAGAGGGCGAACCAAGCCAGAAGGCCATATCCACCCCCTCCCAAGACTTTCAGGGACAGGCCCAAGGACCTACACCCTACTAATCACGCTGTGCAAAATAAAGTGTACGCCACAATAAAAAACACAAAAAAGTGGGGAAAGGGATAGTGGAGAAATGCGAGGTTAGTGCCACATTGCAATACTATGGCAGGCCCTTCAGCCAGGAATAAAAAATTCCTCTGGTCCTGACTCCTGACCAGAAGGCCCGGCCCTAGAGGCAGGTGTGAAAAATGTGTGTAGGAAGTGCAGTGTCCTTGGTGCCATACTCATAGTGTTGCCATCCACCGTGAATTATGGCATTTCTGGACTGCCACTCCAGTGGCACATACACCAAAGGCTTTTCAGAATCCCGGTCCCTGGCAAGACCAGTGCAGCCCCGTCCCTACCAGAAGGCCTCAGAACTTGGACAGCTTTTGGAGAGCCCGGCCCACAATCAGGGACACATACCTTTTCCAAGGCCAGACTCAACCCAGAAGGGAGAAAAAAGCCCCCCCGCCGCCATCACCGTTCCTTACCATATACCATTTACCATATACAGTTCCTTACGTACTATACTTGTACTGAATGACGGGTCTGCCCCCTTCAACTTCTGGGTCTCCAAACCCCGACCGAGGAAGTCAAAGGAGCATTACGCTCGACGTAACGCGTATAGGGGGACGGAGCGTGCGTGGCCGACGCAGAGTCTCTCTCTGGTAACAGATCGCTGACATCGCTTATACAGCAGGCACGGCTGAGTGCCCAACAAATGTGAGTTGATCTGCCTTTCTCTAATAAAGCACACCCTTATTAGTAAGCAGAGAGCACTAGATTTCTTCATCTGTTTTTTATATGTCCCGGAATCCCTCGAGGTGCAATACAGTGTGGCTCTTTCCAGGAAGTCTGATCCATGATACATGTGATTGCTGGCCCGTTTGGGTCCTTTAGGAAGGTGAGAGGCTAATTCACCTGGTGGAGGGATTCACTAATTGGTGTTTACAACTTGTTTTCATCACTGGATTTTCTTCAATTGGATACGGGGACACTCTTCATATCACTTTATTGGAAGCACACACATTGCTATGTGCCTTATGAACTGGATATGATTTATTGTATTTAAAGTCATCACTTTTTTATTATATTTCTGGCGCATCACATTTTGGTAGGGTCTCCAAATTGGGCACATGGCCTGAGCGTGCCCTTTACTCCTTGGAGGTGCTGGCCTGCCCTGCAGCCAGTGTATTATCTGAACGTGTATTTAGCACGGCTGGGGGTGTTATCACAGACAAGCGCAGCCGCCTGTCCAGAGCCAATGTGGACAAGCTCACGTTCATTAAAATTAACCAGGCATGGATCCCACAGGACTCGTCCGTACCTTGTGCAGAATAGACATGTATACCGGCCTTACCCAGCCATTGTTG
>NW_028119280.1:0-27031 GCF_965119305.1 Pelophylax lessonae | reverse complement strand
CCTTCACACAGCCTGTGTCCCCCTTCACGCAGCCTGTGTCCCCCATCACGCAGCCTGTGTCCCCCATCATGCAGCCTGTGTCCCCCATCACGCAGCCTGTGTCACCCATCATGCAGCCTGTGTCCCCCATCACGCAGCCTGTGTCCCCCATCATCCAGCCTGTGTCCCCCATCATCCAGCCTGTGTCCCCCATAAACGCAGCCTGTGTCCCCTATCACGCGGCCTGTGTCCCCCATCACGCAGCCTGTGTCCCCCCATCACGCAGCCTGTGTCCCCCATCACGCAGCCTGTGTCCCCCATCATCCAGCCTGTGTCCCCCTTCACACAGCCTGTGTCCCCCATCACGCAGCCTGTGTCCCCCATCATGCAGCCTGTGTTCCCCACTGTCATCCAGCCGGTGTCCCCCATCATCCAGCCTGTGTCCCCCATCATCCAGCCTGTGTCCCCATCACGCAGCCTGTGTCCCCCATCACGCAGCCTGTGTTCCCCACTGTCATCCAACCTGTGTCCCCCATCATCCAGCCTGTGTCCCCCATCACACAGCCTGTGTCCCCCATCACGCAGCCTGTGTTCCCCACTGTCATCCAGCCGGTGTCCCCCATCATGCAGCCTGTGTCCCCCCATCACGAAGCCTGTGTCCCCCATCACGCAGCCTGTGTCCCCCATCGTCCAGCCTGTGTCCCCCATCACGCAGCCTGTGTCCCCCATCATCCAGCCTGTGTCCCCCTTCACACAGCCTGTGTCCCCCTTCACGCAGCCTGTGTCCCCCATCACGCAGCCTGTGTCCCCCATCATGCAGCCTGTGTCCCCCATCACGCAGCCTGTGTCACCCATCATGCAGCCTGTGTCCCCCATCACGCAGCCTGTGTCCCCCATCATCCAGCCTGTGTCCCCCATCATCCAGCCTGTGTCCCCCATAAACGCAGCCTGTGTCCCCCATCACGCGGCCTGTGTCCCCCATCACGCAGCCTGTGTCCCCCATCACGCAGCCTGTGTCCCCCATCATCCAGCCTGTGTCCCCCATCAGGCAGCCTGTGTCCCCCATCATCCAGCCTGTGTTCCCCATCACACAGCCTGTGTCCCCCATCATCCAGCCTGTGTCCCCCATCATCCAGCCTGTGTCCCCCATCACACAGCCTGTGTCCCCCATCACTCAGCATTTGTCCCCCATCACGCAGCCTGTGTCCCCCATCATCCAGCCTGTGTCCCCCTTCACACAGCCTGTGTCCCCCTTCACGCAGCCTGTGTCCCCCATCACGCAGCCTGTGTCCCCCATCATGCAGCCTGTGTCCCCCATCACGCAGCCTGTGTCACCCATCATGCAGCCTGTGTCCCCCATCACGCAGCCTGTGTCCCCCATCATCCAGCCTGTGTCCCCCATCATCCAGCCTGTGTCCCCCATAAATGCAGCCTGTGTCCCCTATCACGCGGCCTGTGTCCCCCATCACGCAGCCTGTGTCCCCCATCACGCAGCCTGTGTCCCCCATCATCCAGCCTGTGTCCCCCATCAGGCAGCCTGTGTCCCCCATCATCCAGCCTGTGTTCCCCATCACACAGCCTGTGTCCCCCATCATCCAGCCTGTGTCCCCCATCATCCAGCCTGTGTCCCCCATCATGCAGCCTGTGTCCCCCCATCACGCAGCCTGTGTCCCCCATCACGCAGCCTGTGTCCCCCATCACGCAGCCTGTGTCCCCCATCGTCCAGCCTGTGTCCCCCATCGTCCAGCCTGTGTCCCCCATCACGCAGCCTGTGTCCCCCATCATCCAGCCTGTGTCCCCCTTCACACAGCCTGTGTCCCCCATCACGCAGCCTGTGTCCCCCATCATGCAGCCTGTGTTCCCCACTGTCATCCAGCCGGTGTCCCCCATCATCCAGCCTGTGTCCCCCATCATCCAGCCTGTGTCCCCATCACGCAGCCTGTGTCCCCCATCACACAGCCTGTGTCCCCCATCGTCCAGCCTGTGTCCCCCATCACGCAGCCTGTGTCCCACATCATCCAGCCTGTGTCCCCCTTCACACAGCCTGTGTCCCCCATCACGCAGCCTGTGTCCCCCATCACGCAGCCTGTGTTCCCCACTGTCATCCAGCAGGTGTCCCCCATCATCCAGCCTGTGTCCCCCATCATCCAGCCTTTGCCCCTATCACGCAGCCTGTGTCCCCCATCACGCAGCCGGTGTCCCCCATCATGCAGCCTGTGTCCCCCCATCACGAAGCCTGTGTCCCCCATCGTCCAGCCTGTGTCCCCCATCACGCAGCCTGTGTCCCCCATCATCCAGCCTGTGTCCCCCTTCACACAGCCTGTGTCCCCCTTCACGCAGCCTGTGTCCCCCATCACGCAGCCTGTGTCCCCCATCATGCAGCCTGTGTCCCCCATCACGCAGCCTGTGTCACCCATCATGCAGCCTGTGTCCCCCATCACGCAGCCTGTGTCCCCCATCATCCAGCCTGTGTCCCCCATCATCCAGCCTGTGTCCCCCATAAACGCAGCCTGTGTCCCCTATCACGCGGCCTGTGTCCCCCATCACGCAGCCTGTGTCCCCCATCACGCAGCCTGTGTCCCCCATCACGCAGCCTGTGTCCCCCATCATCCAGCCTGTGTCCCCCATCATCCAGCCTGTGTCCCCCATCACACAGCCTGTGTCCCCCATCACTCAGCCTGTGTCCTTCTTCATGCAGCCTGTGTCCCCCATCACTCAGCCTGTGTCCCCCATCACCCAGCATTTGTCCCCCATCACACAGCCTGTGTCCCCCATCATCCAGCCTGTGTCCCCCATCATCCAGCCTGTGTCCCCCATCAGGCAGCCTGTGTCCCCCATCATCCAGCCTGTGTTCCCCATCACACAGCCTGTGTCCCCCATCATCCAGCCTGTGTCTCCCATCATCCAGCCTGTGTCCCCCATCAAGCAGCCTGTGTCCCCCATAATGCAGCCTGTGTCCCCCTTCACGCAGCATGTGTCCCCCTTCACGCAGCCTGTGTCCCCCATCACGCAGCCTGTGTCCCCCATCACGCAGCCTGTGTCCCCCATCATGCAGCCTGTGTCCTCCATCATGCAGCCTGTGTCCCCCATCACGCAGCCTTTGTCCCCCATCACGCAGCCTGTGTCCCTCTTCATGCAGCCTGTGTCCCCCTTCATGCAGCCTGTGTCCCCCTTCATGCAGCCTTTGTCCCCCATCACGCAGCCTGTGTCCCCCATCACGCAGCCTGTGTCCCCCATCATGCAGGCTGTGTCCTCCATCATGCAGCCTGTGTCCCCCATAACCCAGCCTGTGTCCCCCATCATGCAGCCTGTGTCCCCCATAACGCAGCCTGTGTCCCCCATCATGCAGCCTGTGTCCCCCATCATGCAGCCTGTGTCCCCCATAACGCAGCCTGTGTCCCCCATCATGCAGCCTGTGTCCCCTATAATGCAGCCTGTGTCCCCCATCATGCAGCCTGTGTCCCCCATCAGGCAGCCTGTGTCCCACATCATCCAGCCTGTGTCCCCCATCATCCAGCCTGTGTCCCCCATCATCCAGCCTGTGTCTCCCATAACGCAGCCTGTGTCCCCCATCATCCAGCCTGTGTCCTTCTTCATGCAGCCTGTGTCCCCCATCACCCAGCCTGTGTTTCCCAATCACGCAGCCTGTGTCCCCCATCACGCAGCCTGTGTCCCCTATAACGCAGCCTGTGTCCCCCATCATCCAGCCTGTGTCCCCCATCACGCAGCCTGTGTCTCCCATCATCCAGCCTGTGTCCCCCATCACGCAGCCTGTGTCCCCCATCACGCAGCCTGTGTCCCCCATCATGCAACCTGTGTCCCCCTTCACGCAGCCTGTGTCCCCCTTCACGCAGCCTGTGCCCCCCATCACGCAGCCTGTGTCCCCTATAACGCAGCCTGTGTCCCCCATCATGCAGCCTGTGTCCCCCATAACGCAGCCTGTGTCCCCCATCACGCAGCCTGTGTCCCCCATAATGCAGCCTGTGTCCCCCTTCACGCAGCCTGTGTCCCCCATAACGCAGCCTGTGTCCCCCATCATCCAGCCTGTGTCCCCCTTCACGCAGCCTGTGTCCCCCATCATCCAGCCTGTGTCCCCCATCATCCAGCCTGTGTCCCCCATCATGCAGCCTGTGTCCCCCATAATGCAGCCTGTGTCCCCCATCATGCAGCCTGTGTCCCCATCATGCAGCCTGTGTCCCCCATCATGCAGCCTGTGTCCCCCATCATCCAGCCTGTGTCCCCCATCATCCAGCCTGTGTCCCCCATCACGCAGCCTTTGTCCCCCATCATGCAGCCTGTGTCCCCCATCATCCAGCCTGTGTCCCCCATCATCCAGCCTGTGTCCCCCATCACGCAGCCTGTGTCCCCCATCATGCAGCCTGTGTTCCCCATTACGCAGGCTGTGTCCCCCATTACGCAGGCTGTGTCCTCCATCATCCAGCCTGTGTCCCCCATCATCCAGCCTGTGTCCCCCATTACGCAGGCTGTGTCCCCCATCACACTCTGTTCACAATTGTGTTTTTATTTTTTTTTGGAGAGGAACTATAAATCCCAGCATGTACTTTCAGGCTTAATTGTAGAAGTTCCTGTGGGGGATGGAGCACTGTGCAGGGGTTATTATTTGCTGCAGCTGTAAGGCACTGTCTGCGGGCGCATGCGCAGTACTATTCTATTCAGCTGCTGAGAAGTCCAACTCTTCATGCATGGAGTCCTCTGTGAAGGAGCTTTGAAGGCGGTGCATGCGCGGCAGCGGTAAATTGCTGAGATCTCGGACCGGAAGTGACGCGGGTTGGAGATCTCGGCAGGTTGGAAATTTCGGCAGTACACCGGTGTTCTATCAGAAATCCCTACCCCATCAGAAACACCTACCCCATCAGAAATCCCTACCCCATCAGAAATCCCTACTCCATCAGAAATCCCTACCCCATCAGAAATCCCTACCCCATAAAAAACACCTACCCCATCACAAATACCTACCCCATCACAAATCCCTACCCCATCAGAAATCCATACCCCATCAGAAATCCCTACCCCATCAGAAATCCCTACCCCATCAGAAACACCTACCCCATCAGAAACACCTACCCCATCAGTAATCCCTACCCCATCAGAAATACCTACCCCATCAGAAATCCCTACCCCATCAGAAACACCTACCCCATCAGAAACACCTACCCCATCAGAAACACCTACCCCATCAGAAATCCCTACCCCATCAGAAACACCTACCCCATCAGAAATCCTTACCCCATCAGAAACACCTACCCCATCAGAAATCCCTACCCCATCAGAAACACCTACCCCATCAGAAATCCCTACCCCATCAGAAACACCTACCCCATCAGAAACACCTACCCCATCAGAAATCCCTACCCCATCAGAAACACCTACCCCATCAGAAATCCCTACCCCATCAGAAACACCTACCCCATCAGAAACACCTACCCCATCAGAAATCCCTACCCCATCAGAAACACCTACCCCATCAGAAACACCTACCCCATCAGAAATCCCTACCCCATCAGAAACACCTACCCCATCAGAAATCCCTACCCCATCAGAAACACCTACCCCATCAGAAACACCTACCCCATCACAAATCCTTACCCCATCAGAAATCCCTACCCCATCAGAAACACCTACCCCATCAGAAATCCCTACCCCATCAGAAACACCTACCCCATCAGAAATCCCTACCCCATCAGAAACACTTACCCCATCAGAAACACCTACCCCATCAGAAACACCTACCCCATCACAAATCCTTATCCCATCAGAAATCCCTACCCCATCAGAAATCCCTACCCCATCAGAAACACCTACCCCATCAGAAATCCCTACCCCATCAGAAACACCTACCCCATCAGAAATCCCTACCCCATCAGAAACACCTACCCCATCACAAATCCTTATCCCATCAGAAATCCCTACCCCATCAGAAATCCCTACCCCATCAGAAACACCTACCCCATCAGAAATCCCTACCCCATCAGAAACACCTACCCCATCACAAATCCTTATCCCATCAGAAATCCCTACCCCATCAGAAATCCCTACCCCATCAGAAACACCTACCCCATCAGAAATCCCTACCCCATCAGAAACACCTACCCCATCAGAAACACCTACCCCATCAGAAACACCTACCCCATCACAAATCCTTATCCCATCAGAAATCCCTACCCCATCAAAAATCCCTACCCCATCAGAAACACCTACCCCATCAGAAATCCCTACCCCATCAGAAACACCTACCCCATCAGAAACACCTACCCCATCAGAAATCCCTACCCCATCAGAAACACCTACCCCATCAGAAACACCTACCCCATCACAAATCCTTACCTCATCAGAAATCCCTACCCCATCAGAAACACCTACCCCATCAGAAATCCCTACCCCATCAGAAACACCTACCCCATCACAAATCCTTACCCCATCAGAAATCCCTACCCCATCAGAAACACCTACCCCATCAGAAATCCCTACTCCATCAGAAATCCCTACCCCATCAGAAATCCCTACCCCATAAAAAACACCTACCCCATCAGAAATACCTACCCCATCACAAATACCTACCCCATCACAAATCCCTACCCCATCAGAAATCCATACCCCATCAGAAATCCCTACCCCATCAGAAATCCCTACCCCATCAGAAACACCTACCCCATCAGAAACACCTACCCCATCAGAAATCCCTACCCCATCAGAAATACCTACCCCATCAGAAATCCCTACCCCATAAAAAACACCTACCCCATCAGAAATACCTACCCCATCACAAATACCTACCCCATCACAAATCCCTACCCCATCAGAAATCCATACCCCATCAGAAATCCCTACCCCATCAGAAATCCCTACCCCATCAGAAACACCTACCCCATCAGAAACACCTACCCCATCAGAAATCCCTACCCCATCAGAAATACCTACCCCATCAGAAATCCCTACCCCATCAGAAACACCTACCCCATCAGAAACACCTACCCCATCAGAAACACCTACCCCATCAGAAATCCCTACCCCATCAGAAACACCTACCCCATCAGAAATCCTTACCCCATCAGAAACACCTACCCCATCAGAAATCCCTACCCCATCAGAAACACCTACCCCATCAGAAATCCCTACCCCATCAGAAACACCTGCCCCATCAGAAACACCTACCCCATCAGAAATCCCTACCCCATCAGAAACACCTACCCCATCAGAAATCCCTACCCCATCAGAAACACCTACCCCATCAGAAACACCTACCCCATCAGAAATCCCTACCCCATCAGAAACACCTACCCCATCAGAAACACCTACCCCATCACAAATCCTTATCCCATCAGAAATCCCTACCCCATCAGAAATCCCTACCCCATCAGAAACACCTACCCCATCAGAAATCCCTACCCCATCAGAAACACCTACCCCATCAGAAACACCTACCCCATCAGAAATCCCTACCCCATCAGAAACACCTACCCCATCAGAAACACCTACCCCATCACAAATCCTTACCTCATCAGAAATCCCTACCCCATCAGAAACACCTACCCCATCAGAAATCCCTACCCCATCAGAAACACCTACCCCATCACAAATCCTTACCCCATCAGAAATCCCTACCCCATCAGAAACACCTACCCCATCAGAAATCCCTACTCCATCAGAAATCCCTACCCCATCAGAAATCCCTACCCCATAAAAAACACCTACCCCATCAGAAATACCTACCCCATCACAAATACCTACCCCATCACAAATCCCTACCCCATCAGAAATCCATACCCCATCAGAAATCCCTACCCCATCAGAAATCCCTACCCCATCAGAAACACCTACCCCATCAGAAACACCTACCCCATCAGAAATCCCTACCCCATCAGAAATACCTACCCCATCAGAAATCCCTACCCCATCAGAAACACCTACCCCATCAGAAACACCTACCCCATCAGAAACACCTACCCCATCAGAAATCCCTACCCCATCAGAAACACCTACCCCATCAGAAATCCTTACCCCATCAGAAACACCTACCCCATCAGAAATCCCTACCCCATCAGAAATACCTACCCCATCAGAAATCCCTACCCCATCAGAAACACCTACCCCATCAGAAACACCTACCCCATCAGAAATCCCTACCCCATCAGAAACACCTACCCCATCAGAAATCCCTACCCCATCAGAAACACCTACCCCATCAGAAACACCTACCCCATCACAAATCCTTACCCCATCAGAAAGCCCTACCCCATCAGAAACACCTACCCCATCAGAAATCCCTACCCCATCAGAAACACCTACCCCATCAGAAACACCTACCCCATCAGAAACACCTACCCCATCAGAAATCCCTACCCCATCAGAAACACCTACCCCATCAGAAATCCCTACCCCATCAGAAACACCTACCCCATCAGAAACACCTACCCCATCAGAAATCCCTACCCCATCAGAAACACCTACCCCATCAGAAACACCTACCCCATCAGAAATCCCTACCCCATCAGAAACACCTACCCCATCAGAAATCCCTACCCCATCAGAAACACCTACCCCATCAGAAACACCTACCCTATCACAAATCCTTACCCCATCAGAAAGCCCTACCCCATCAGAAACACCTACCCCATCAGAAATCCCTACCCCATCAGAAACACCTACCCCATCAGAAATCCCTACCCCATCAGAAACACTTACCCCATCAGAAACACCTACCCCATCAGAAACACCTACCCCATCACAAATCCTTACCCCATCAGAAATCCCTACCCCATCAGAAATCCCTACCCCATCAGAAACACCTACCCCATCAGAAATCCCTACCCCATCAGAAACACCTACCCCATCAGAAACACCTACCCCATCAGAAATCCCTACCCCATCAGAAACACCTACCCCATCAGAAATCCCTACCCCATCAGAAACACCTACCCCATCACAAATCCTTACCCCATCAGAAATCCCTACCCCATCAGAAACACCTACCCCATCAGAAATCCCTACCCCATCAGAAACACCTACCCCATCAGAAATCCCTACCCCATCAGAAACACCTACCCCATCAGAAACACCTACCCCATCAGAAACACCTACCCCATCACAAATCCTTACCCCATCAGAAATCCCTACCCCATCAGAAATCCCTACCCCATCAGAAACACCTACCCCATCAGAAACACATACCCCATCAGAAATCCCTACTCCATCAGAAACACCTACCCCATCAGAAACACCTACCCCATCAGAAATCCCTACCCCATCAGAAACACCTACCCCATCAGAAACACCTACCCCATCAGAAACACCTACCCCATCACAAATCCTTACCCCATCAGAAATCCCTACCCCATCAGAAATCCCTACCCCATCAGAAACACCTACCCCATCAGAAACACATACCCCATCAGAAATCCCTACTCCATCAGAAACACCTACCCCATCAGAAACACATACCCCATCAGAAATCCCTACTCCATCAGAAACACCTACCCCATCAGAAACACCTACCCCATCAGAAATCCCTACTCCATCACAAATCCTTATCCCATCAGAAATCCCTACCCCATCAGAAACACCTACCCCATCAGAAACACCTACCCCATCAGAAATCCCTACCCCATCAGAAACACCTACCCCATCAGAAATCCCTACCCCATCAGAAACACCTACCCCATCAGAAATCCCTACCCCATCAGAAACACCTACCCCATCAGAAATCCCTACTCCATCAGAAACACCTACCCTATCAGAAACACCTACCCCATCACAAATCCTTACCCCATCAGAAATCCCTACCCCATCAGAAACACCTACCCCATCAGAAATCCCTACCCCATCAGAAACACCTACCCCATCAGAAATCCCTACCCCATCAGAAACACCTACCCCATCAGAAATCCCTACCCCATCAGAAACACCTACCACATCAGAAACACCTACCCCATCACAAATCCTTACCCCATTAGAAATCCCTACCCCATCAGAAATCCCTACCCCATCAGAAATCCCTACCCCATCACCTCATCCCTTTATACCCGGACACACATATAATACACGGATTGGGGGGTGATAGGGGGGGGGGGGAATTACACTCAGTGCCTTATCTGCATTATATCACCCTCAGATCCGTGTAATTATTATTTATTTTCAATCAAAAAAATTTTATTTGCATTTTAAAAAAGGAAAACATACATGAGAAGAAGAATGATCCGTGTAATTATTATGTGTCCTGGTTTTTTTTCAGGAAGGGGGAGGAGGATCCTCCATGTTCTTGTAGCTCAGGAAGGGGGAGGAGGATCCTCCATGTTCTGGTAGCTCAGGAAGGGGGAGGGGTGTCCTCCATGTTCTTGTAGCTCAGGAAGGGGGAGGGGAGGGGATCAGTCTCCATGTGATGATACAATGTTTCATAGTTTGGAAGAAATGTCTCCATTGTTTCCTCTTTCTCCTCTCTGTGGAGTGGCTCCATCTAGTGTCTTCTCTCCATACTGCACCCTCTGTATTTTTAATTTTTATTGGAATTTTAATTTAACAATTTCTATCAGTCCTCCTCCTGATGGGAGAAATCCCGGACTGAGCGATGTGTGATGTCACTTCCTGTCCATGGAAGACGTTTCCTCTTCTCACACATTATAGATCCCATTCTCCGTCTCCATAGGATCTCCTCCATATTACACCACACAGGTAAGTCATAGCACTGCCCCCTAGGGAGCTGCTGAGAATGGATTCCCCTGGGTTACCCATAGCAACAGGCAGTTAAACTTCTCACTTTAAGTCCTCAGCCAATGAACAGTCCGGGGATTTTTTGTATTTTATTGGTACTGGGATGGGGGAAGGGATGAGTGGGATTCTCCATCTATGAACTATGCACAATGTAGAGGACAACTGACTGTAGAATGCGGCAAGGCCGCTGCTTCACCTTGCCTCTGAAGTGAAGAGATAAAAGGTGAACTATGTCTTGGGTTACTCTTCAGGGTCTAACTTGGCACCCCCTTTCTTTCTCACTGTCCTCTGACTGTCCCTGGAGGGGTCCCCGTCCTGGGCAGACCCCTGGCAACCTCCCTGGAACTCACTGACACTGATTTTCCTGCCACTTCCTCCACCTTCAGTATCCTCTGGACCTCCTGGCTCAGCACCCCACTTCTGATCCACTAGGCCGACTGCCTGACACCACTTTCCATACTGACAGGCGGAGAGACAGCCATCACCCTCCTCCTGGGACTCTGCTTCCCGCCCACAGACCTCCTGTCACATGTGCCCTCAGCTTTTATGACCAATCCCAGGATGCACTGCAGTTGTGCCCTCCCAGTGGGACAGCCACAAATGCCTCTGTGTCACTGGCTGGGTTTCCTCCACTGTCCAACAAGCTCCCCTATTGGACACAGTGGGGACACTTAATCACACCCAGGACACATGCAACAGGCAGAACTAACACTCAGGCTCCCCTGATAAGCAGATAGCACTGCTAAGCTTTAACCAAACTAGGAGGGTGCTACATCCACCCCCCACCAAAAATGAGCCACGTCCCTATTGGCTCTGGGGCAGCCGCACCCCTACAAAAATCCCTACTGGAAAACAAATCCTAAGGAGTATCCCACAAAGGGGGGAAAGGGAAAAATTAATGTAGGAAAATATAGACATTACTATACAGTTTTCGGGGTGCATTTGAAACAATGAGCCCCCCCACCAAGCAAACCTTTCTCTGGTAGTCAACACAGCATTCTAGGTAACTATCTACAACTGTCTTCAACATCCTGAAAAGCTAGACACTTCTGTATTTGGCAAGGTCAGGTCTAGCTTATATTTGATGAGAAGATCCTCCCCGCAGGGGCGGCCTTCTCATCCAACATCCCTAGCTAAAGAATTTGTTAGGCGTTAACTTGTAACCTTGACACGCCGTTCCTCCTGGGCAGGTTTCTCTGGATGATGTCACTAATATTGCACAAAGTGGGTGCTGCAATATTCTCTTTATCACCGACACCTCCAACACCTCCAACACCCCCAACACCCCCAACACCTCCAACACCTCCAACACCCCCAACACCCCCAACACCCCCAACACCCCCAACACCTCCAACACCTCCAACACCCCCAACACCTCCAACACCTCCAACACCCCCAACACCCCCAACACCCCCAACACCTCCAACACCTCCAACACCCCCAACACCCCCAACACCTCCAACACCCCCAACACCTCCAACACCCCCAACACCTCCAACACCTCCAACACCCCCAACACCCCCAACACCTCCAACACCTCCAACACCCCCAACACCCCCAACACCCCCAACACCTCCAACACCTCCAACACCCCCAACACCTCCAACACCCCCAACACCCCCAACACCCCCAACACCCCCAACACCTCCAACACCCCCAACACCCCCAACACCCCCAACACCTCCAACACCTCCAACACCTCCAACACCTCCAACACCTCCAACACCCCCAACACCCCCAACACCTCCAACACCCCCAACACCTCCAACACCCCCAACACCCCCAACACCTCCAACACCCCCAACACCTCCAACACCCCCAACACCCCCAACACCTCCAACACCCCCAACACCCCCAACACCCCCAACACCTCCAACACCCCCAACACCTCCAACACCCCCAACACCCCCAACACCTCCAACACCCCCAACACCTCCAACACCCCCAACACCCCCAACACCTCCAACACCCCCAACACCTCCAACACCCCCAACACCCCCAACACCCCCAACACCTCCAACACCCCCAACACCTCCAACACCCCCAACACCTCCAACACCCCCAACACCCCCAACACCCCCAACACCTCCAACACCCCCAACACCCCCAACACCCCCAACACCTCCAACACCTCCAACACCCCCAACACCCCCAACACCCCCAACACCCCCAACACCTCCAACACCCCCAACACCCCCAACACCTCCAACACCCCCAACACCCCCAACACCTCCAACACCTCCAACACCTCCAACACCCCCAACACCCCAACACCTCCAACACCCCCAACACCCTTCTTCCATACAGGAACTCGATTGTTGGAGCCTCAACCACTTGCCGACCGCCACAAGTACAAATACTGCGGCGGTCAGCCAGGCAAAGTGACGTATGGGTACATCACTAGCCTGTCACTTACTTGTGAGCCAATAGCAGGCGAGCGTGCGCCCACCCTGGCTTGTCTCCTAAGAAGTCAGTGCGTGTGACTGGCGGACCTGATGTCCACCGGTCACTCAGCGATCGTTCGGCAGGAAGGGAGAAAGGCGGAGCGGATGATGTAAACAAAGCCGCCTGTCATTCTCCCTGTGTAAGAATGGAGATCAGACGGTTCTACTAAGTAGGATCGTTAATTTCTGTTTTTACACCAATAGCCACAGCCAATCACAGTTAGAAAGCACGCCCCTAGGGACACATTTAACCCCTGCATCTCCAATAAAGTTAACCCCTTCCCTGCCAGTGTCATTATTACAGTAACAGTGTATATGTATAGCACTGATTACTGTAGTAATGTCAGTGGTAACCCCAAAAGTGTCAAAAATGTCAGTCAAGGGTCCGATCTGTCCGCCGCAATGTCGCAGTCCCGCAAAAAAAATCGCAGATCACCGCCATTACGCGTTAAAAAAAAAAAACACCAAAAATCTTTCCCTTAGTTAGTAAACACAATAACTTTTACGCAAACCAATCAAAATACGCTATTTTTTTTTTACCAAACATAGGTAGCAGAAAACAAATTGGGCAAAAATGTTAAAAAAATTTGATTTTTACATTTTTTTGAGAATTTCATATAAAAAAATGTGAAAAATATTGTTATTTTTTCAAAATTTACGCTATTTTTTTGTTTATAGCGCAAAAAGTAAAAATCGCACAGGTGATCAAATACCACCAAAAGAAAGCTCTGTTTGTGGGGAAAAAAGGACGTAAATTTTGTTTGGGTACGGCGTCGCACGACCGCACAATTGTCCGTTAAAGTCGCACAGCGCCGAATCGCAAAAAGTGGCCTGGACGTAAGACAGCAAAATCCTCCGGTGGTGAAGTGGTTAATGCTGCAAGATTTTGAATGATAGTGTCACCAGGAAATGATGTGCAGGTCGCTGCAGGAACTGTAGTAACACAGGAAATATAGATGGCGCTAAAACCGGAAATGACATTCCGGCCATCTCTCTATGACCCCCTGTCTGCAGCTCTATAGTTTAGACAGGATATGACATCATCCAAGCTGGCGCCGGAACAGGAAATGACACTCCAGTGTCTCCCATTGAGGAAATCACTGTAACAGGTGAGGATGCCATATAAAAGAACTTCTGTCATGTATGTTAACCACTTAAGCCCCGGAAGATTTTACCCCCATTCCGACCAGGGGGTATTTTGCGATTCGGCACTGCGTGACTTTAACGGACAATTGCGACGCTGTACCTAAACGAAATTTGCATCTTTTTTTCCCCACAAACAGAGCTTTCTATTGGTGGTATTTGATCACCTGTGTGATTTTTATTTTTTGCGCTATAAACAAAAAAAAAGAGCGAAAGTTTTGAAAAAATAACAATATTTTTCACATTTTTTTTTATATGAAATTCCCCAAAAAAATGTTAAAATCAAAATTTTTTAACATTTTCGGCCAATTTGTTTTCTGCTACATATGTTTGGTAAAAAAAAAAATCACAATAAGCGTATTTTGATTGGTTTGCGCAAAAGTTATCGCGTTTACTAAGGGAAAGATTTGTCATTTTTATTGTTTTTTTCTTTTAACGAGTAATGGCGGCGATCTGCGTTTTTTTTTTTTTCTTTTTTTTTTTTTTTTGTGGGACTGCGACATTGTGGCGGACAGATCGGACCCTTAACTGACATTTTTTACACTTTTGGGGGTACCAGTGACATTACTGCAATAATCGGTGCTATACACTGTAAAATGACACTGGCAGGGAAGGGGTTAACTTTATTAGAGATGCAGGGGTTAAATGTATCCCTAGGGGCGTGATTCTAACTGTGGGGGGGCGTGGCTTGTGATGTAACCACAGAGACATGCGATCCTACCTAGCAGGACCATATGATCTCTGTTCTTACACCAGGGAGAATGACAGTTGGTTGTGATTACATCAGCCGCCTGTCTTCCTCCCTCTCCAGTGGGAGATTGCGGGTGGCCGGCGGACATCAGAGCCGCCGGTTACACATGCGGGGATGTCAGGGAACGAGTAGGAGTGCGCCTCCGGCAGCGTGCGCTCGCCCCCTAGAGGCTCCTGGGCGAGCAACGTAGTACTAATGTAGCACTGCCCCCTAGGGAGCTGCCGAGTGTGGATTCCCCTGGGTTACCCATAGCAACAGTCTGTAAAACTGATCAATTTAAGACTTGGCTCAGACAATGAACAGTCCGGGGGATTTGGTTTTTGTGTTTATTTTAGAACTGGAATAGGAGAAGGGATGAGTGGGATACTCAGCTTGAACTATGCACAATTCCTGAGGACAACTGACTGTAGTGTGCGGCAAGGCCGCTGCTTCACCTTGCCTCTGAAGTGAAGTAAAAGATATGTTCCTGCTTGAATTCCTCTTCAGGGTCCTTACCTGGCACCCCCTTTCTCACTTCCCGTGCATGCTAGCCCTTGTTCACTGACTCTCCACTGGAGTGGTCCCCTTCCTGGGCAGACCCCTGGCAAGCTTCCCGGTACTCACGGACACTGTTTTTCCCCTGGGTTGCTCTGCCTTCAGCTCCACTCGTCAGTATCCTGGACCTCCTGGCTCAGCTTCACACTTGGTCCACAAGGCCGACTGCCTGTGACCACCTTCCTTGCTGACAGGAGGAGAGACAGCCGTCACCCTCCTCCTGGGACCTGTCTTCCCACCCAAAGACCCCTGTCACATGTGCCCCCAGGTTTTATAACCTATCCCAGAATGCACCACTATTGTGCCAACCAACTAGGACAGCCACAAAAGCCTGTGTGTCACTGGCTGGGTTTCCTCCACTGTCCAACAGGCTCTCCCATTGGATAGAGTGGGGACACTCCCTCAGCCCAGATGAATCGCACCCAGGACACATGGAACAGGCAGAACTAACATAAGGCTCCCCTGATAAGCAGATAGAGCCCCTACCTAGGAGGGTGCTACATCCATGTGTATTGTATGCCCATACTTTGTCTCTGTGGGTCACTGTGATAAGGAAGGTCACCGCCCTCTCTAATTGTTGAGGGACTTTTCTGCCAATCTGGGGCTTCAGAATCTCCTTCTCGGTGTTGGTGTCCTCTTCATTGCTGGTCATTAAATGTTCCTCCAGAATGTCTCCAGTATTCCCTCCTAGGAAGTACATTCAGACTCCTCTCCCACCATGTTCCTCTGATGTATGTAGCACTGCCCCCTAGAGAGCTGCTGAGAATTACACTTTCTGGATTCCCCTGGGTTACCCTTAGCAACTGATAGCAGACAAACTGCATTGAAAGTCCTTGGCTCAGTCAATAATCAGTCCAGGGGATGTTGTTTTTTTTTGTGTTTTATTTAGAACTGGAATAGGAGAAGGGATGAGTGGGATACTCCAACTATGAACTGTGCACAATCCTGAGGACAACTCACTATAGAATGCGGCAAGGCCGCTGCTTCACCTTGCCACTGAAGTGAAGATAAGATTACTGTTCCTGCTTGAATATTCTCTTCAGGGTTAATAACTTGGCACCCCTTTACTCTCACTGCCTGTGTGCTGACACCCGTCTGCTGACTCCAACCACTGGAGTGGTCCCCTTCCTGGGCAGACCCCTTGGCAAGCTTCCCAGTACTCAGACACTGTTTTACCAGAGTTGCTCTGCCTTCACCTCCATCGTCGGCTTCACTGGACCTCTGGGTTCAGCCACACCACTGGTTCACTAGGCTGACCACCGGTGACCACCATCCACAGCAAACAGGAGGAGAGACAGCCGCCGCCCTCCTCCTGGGACCCGGCTTCCCGCCCAAAGACCCCCTGTCACATGTGCCCTTGGCTTTTATAACATATCCCAGGATGCACCACTGTCTGTGCTAACCCACTGGTGTGTGTCATTGGCTGGGTTTCCTCTACTGTCCCAACGGGCTCCCCTATTGGATACAGTGGAGACACTCCCTCAGACCAGATGAATCACCCATAGACACATGCAACAGGCCTGACTAGAAATCCTGCTCCCTGATAAGTAGACAGAGCAAATTACACTCCCTATCTAGGAGGGCGCTACATCCACCCCCCACTAAAAATGAGCCATGTCCACATTGGCTCTGGGGCAGCGGCCCCCTACAAAAATTCCTACCAGAAAAATCCATGGAGTATCCCACAAACTTGGAAAAGGGAAAAACAAATGTACATTCAATAAATTAAGGTGAAAAAATAGACGTATCTCTCTGTACAGTATAATACATTTCAGGTGCATCCATGTAATGCATCCCCACCAAACGAAACTCTGAGTACATCCATTATCCTAACTGACTAAACTACTTCCTTGGCAACCTGCAAAGGAAAACACATTAGTATTTTAGCATTTACATCACAGAATTGTCCACATTCCTTACTACAGTCGGTGAGAAGGTCCTCTCCGCAGAGGCAGTCTTCTCACCCATCATCCATAGCTACACCACTTTGGCAGCAGGCAGTCAGGTGCCCTCTTCAAAGGTGACACTAAACCCTGTCACTAACTACCTACCACCACTCTGCCCACCAGATCATGAAGACACTCAAAGTCCTCTTCCATCAGGATTGCTGGAGCCTGAGCAACCTGTCCAACCTGGTGGGTTAGCAGTCTCTTCGGGGGGCCCCACACACTAGGACACCCCCCAGCAAAGAGACTTCGGGTCACCAACCCCTCTCATAGTTACATAGTAGGTGAGGGTTAGGGGTTAGGGTTACATAGTTACATAGTAGGTGAGGGTAAGGGGTTAGGGTTACATAGTTACATAGTAGGTGAGGGTTAGGGGTTAGGGTTACATAGTTACATAGTAGGTGAGGGTTAGGGGTTAGGGTTACATAGTTACATAGTAGTTGAGGGTAGGCCTGCACGATATTGGAAAAAAAATATATTGCGATATTTTTTTTCCAACGATATATATTGCGATATTGAGGGACCCGTCCTTTATATGGAGAAATATAAAGGAGGTTGGCTGCAGCCCACTTCAGAATATAACCCTGGAAGGGGTTATATAATAGATTATAAAAAGGAAGAGGAAGTGATTGGTGCTGCCAGTATATATGTGAAATACAATAAATAATCTATAATGACATGGTGTGTATACAAAAAGGGAAAAGTAGATGTATGTATGTATGTATATATATGTGTATGTATGTATGTATGTATGTATGTATAGGAAAATAATTTATTAATATATAAATATATAAATCACCTCTGAATTATTAATAATTTATTTTCCTCTACATATACATACATACATACATACATACATACATACATATATATACATACATACATCTACTTTTCCCTTTTTGTATACACACCATGTCATTATAGATGATTGTATTTCACATATATACTGGCAGTGGTAGGAGGAGGGTGGAGCGGTGGATTAGAAAGGAGCACAGCTGCATACATACATTACTCACTCGTGCACTGCAGCCCGCCCCACACGTTCAGTGAGTCTCACTCTCCGCCCTAGTTTTCTCAATGGCACATTCAATCACGCCGTGAGTAGCGGCACAGCGAACCAATCAGGTGTGCAGGCACGCGTGATTGGTTCCCTGAATGTGCCATTGAGAAAACTAGGGCGGAGAGTGAGACTCACTGAATGTGTGGGGCGGGCTGCAACTCCAGTGGATTGGATGTGTGAGTTCTCCTCCGACCTAACACGCCTAACACGGAAGTCTGCGAGTCCTCCTGTGCTCCTCCGAGTCCCTCCCGCTGCCTATGCAAATATCGTGACCTCGGCGATATGAATATCGCCTACGGCCGCAGAACGATAGTCGATATCATATGATCATATGATAATCGATATCATATCATAGCACTGTTCTTTCCCTCTACATGTTATTGAACCTGACCGATCCCATGCCATTGTTCCTGTCCTGGATTCCTAAGTGGAAGTGGTTGATATTTGGCTTGTTTGCTCAGTCACGAGAGTGACTGAGCCTTTGGAGCTGGTGAGTGTGCATTGCTTCTCCCCCCTTCAGAGCAGAGTGGTGGTGGTCGAGGTGATCCAATACATCTGCACCTACAATTTTCCCAAAGAGTCATCATTGTGGACTATTGTTATTATCATTAATACTACTTGTGCTGCTTTGGTGGATCTATATGTGCAGTACCGATTGCACTTAGACTATCTAGATTATCAGTCACGCTTCCTGTTTGGTAGGTGGTGAGAGTTTGTCATCTCCTTTTGCGCTACTGGAATATTTTATCATTATTTTTGATTTATATGTATTCTGTTTCTATATAACTCTATAATAGGCTCGGGTTTAGGACCAATGCTGGCATCACTCCCTCCTTTTTAGCTAGTGTTGGGCAAACAGATTGGACTCTAACATACCATTCACCCATTCAGTGAACACCCCAAATTGCGGGTTGCTCTTCGGGATGCTTGCCTGCCAAGTGCCCCACAATGCACTGCATGCTCCGTAGTGCTTTCAAAGCCCTAATTGGGTGAAGCAATCAAGGCTTTGCCCAATCAGGGCACAGTGAATAGCTGGTTAAGGAGCGGGCCAGGAAGCCCCCCCCTCCAACCATGCCAGGCCAGATGCCCTCAACATGGGGGAAATGCTTTGGGGTCGGGGGGGGCTCTGTAGGGGAAAGGGACTACCACAAAAGGGAAAAGTCCCCCCGGTAAAAGGTAAAAGTTGTGTCAATCTTGAAACCTAGCAAGGTGCTTATACCAACCACTCCTTTCCCACTGCCCAAGGGCAAGAGTGAAGCACACTGAGGCCCAAAGCAGGGGAACTTGCTGATGCAGTTTCCAGATACAAAGCTGCATGTCCCAAAAACCCAGCTCAATCTTCGCCTCTAGTCCTGGTCACTATGGCAACTGTCTTCAGGATCTGGGCTCCACCACAGTGGACTGCGGTCCTGGACTTGTATATCACACCACAAACTCTCCCATGCTGCTGCAGTGGTGTTCTAGGATGAGTGCTTACCATGGGGTCCAGTACCATACCATGGGGTCCAGTACCATACCATGGGGTCCGGTACCAGTAACCTTGCAGGCCTTCTCCACCAACCTGCGGGGTCAGAGTTCAATCCCTCAAAGTGCTGTGAGGCTGAGCTGATCTGGATAAATGCTGCTGTGAAAAGGGCCTTTGGGGCAATCAGCAGGACACTGAAAATTCTTGCTAGAAGAGCAATCTCTCAGAGCAAGGAGGAATATGTACATTACCTATGGATGCTAGAAAAAAACTGAAGGCATACAATCTCCAATTATCTAGAAGTAGAGCAAAACCCGTGGGTCAAAACCAATCATGTGCTTTCCTTTGTTAACCAGAGATGCATGTTATTTCTTCTCCGGGTTCCTGTGTGTTGGAGATACAACAGCTTTCAGTTTAACAGATTAACTGCAGTTCACAAATAGGACACCAGATGTCGCTAATGCTCAGTGATATGCTATGCATTTCTATGATGTGTTGTAATATCCTGTACACTGTACTGAACTTGTTGGTTATCTCTTCCTGTTCTGTTGTTCTTATTACAATGAGGTGATATCTTTGATTTCTGTGTTACGTTCCAATAAAGAAGCCAGTTCCTGTTTACTCCACAATGTCTGATCTGAATGGACCCCGCTGCACCCAGTGATCGCACTCTGCAACACTGTGCACTATTTTCCTGAATTTCTGGTGGGGTACAGGGTACCTTTAGAGAAAGTCACCCTGTTCCTCCTCCTCCTCCTCTTGACTACATGTCCCAAAATTCAATTGCACATGTGTGCCCTGTCATTCCTCGCTGGCAGTCGGTGCACTTTGGTGCGGACAGAGTCATAGCATCAGCTTGGAGTCTCTCTCTTCCAGAAGTGCGCATGTAAGGGTGGTGCTGTAGGACTCTGGAAAGCAATGGAGCCACCCAAAAACAAGGAACTGGCAGAGCATCACCTATAGAGATTTTTAGGTACCAAAGTTTGTCTCCATTCCACGGGGCGTACGCCATTTTACATTTGTGACACGTTGGGTATCTATTTACTCAGTCTTACATCATCTTTTATATATTACCAAAAACTTGAGTAATATATTGTTTGTTTGCACTAAAATTTTATATGTATGTGAGAAATGTCATAATTGGCCCAGTTTTGAAGTAGAAGGAGCACACCAGGTAAGTACTGAAGTAAGTTTCTGTAAGCTATAGAGTTTAATAACACTAAGTCCTCTTAGGTGCACACCTCGTCCTGGGCCAGGGACCCTATGTGTTAAACAACAAAGAGCGACCAAACTCTCACAGTCCCAATATCACGGGGCTATGACGGGGTGCATCTAATTTCTCCTGCCCTGTGCTAGAAATGCAGCACAATGCTCTGAGACCAAAGATGAGATTCTCCTGCAGAACAGTGTACTGGGCGCTTTACCATACCAGGTAATGGGAATAATATGGTACTCCCAATACAATAAAAACATAAACCTGTATATAGTACTGTAGCACACCCCCTCCCCCAGTACTCTAAAGGTACTTGTACAGCTGATGTATGCTGTCCAGTTCTGGGCATCGGTCCTCAGGAAGGATGTGCTGGAACTGGAGAGAATCCAGAGAAGGGCAACAAAAATAATTAGGGGAATGGAGGACATCAGCTATGAGGAAAGACTACAAGCACTGAACTTATTCTCTCTGGAGAAGAGACGATTGAGGGGGGATATGATATCAATGTACAAATACTGTACTGGTGACCCTAGCATAAGGAACAAACTATTCAGAGTAAGGAAATACAACAAGACACGTGGCCACTCACTAAAACTAGAGGAAAGGCGGTTTAACCTTAAAGTGCGTAAGGGGTTCTTCACTGTAAGAGAGGTAAGGATGTGGAATTCTCTTCCACAAGCAGTCGTATCAGCAGGGAGCATTGATAGTTTCAAAAAACTATTAGATGGGCACCTTAAAGACCAGAACATACAGGGGTATACAATGTACAACATACAGGGGTATACAATGTACAACATACAGGGGTATACAATGTACAACATACAGGGGTATACAATGTACAACATACAGGGGGTATACAGTGTACAACATACAGGGGTATACAATGTACAACATACAGGGGTATACAATGTACAACATACAGGGGTATACAATGTACAACATACAGGGGGTATACAATGTACAACATACAGGGGTATACAATATACAACATACAGGGGGTATACAATGTACAACATACAGGGGGTATACAGTGTACAACATACAGGGGTATACAATGTACAACATACAGGAGTATACAATGTACAACATACAGGGGGTATACAGTGTACAACATACAGGGGGTATACAATGTACAACATACAGGGGGTATACAATGTACAACATACAGGGGGTATACAATGTACAACATACAGGGATATACAATGTACAACATACAGGAGTATACAATGTACAACATACAGGGGTATACAATGTACAACATACAGGGGGTATACAATGTACAACATACAGGGGGTATACAGTGTACAACATACAGGGGTATACAATGTACAACATACAGGAGTATACAATGTACAACATACAGGGGGTATACAATGTACAACATACAGGGGGTATACAATGTACAACATACAGGGGGTATACAATGTACAACATACAGGGGTATACAATGTACGGTTAACAGCAAACACACACATCATAGGTTGAACGGGATGGATTGATGTCTTTTTTCGACCTCACAAACTATGTAACGGTAGGATAACACATCCAGAGTCAGGGAGAAAGCTAGCATTTACCCAAGGGCTGAATCCATGGCTATAATGGGAAGTTTTGAAAACAAATTGGGCAACAGGCCACTTTTGGTCTTTCCAAAGTTCTAATATTGAACTGAAAGGGGGGTAGAAGGAGAGAGGGTTAGGGGTCTGTAACTTGCATGACTGTGGAGCCCGAGGTTAGGTGCACAATTCCCATCCAAGCACCCCTGGTACAGGAGGCAGCGATGGTAGGGCAGTGGAAGGGTGCAGGTGCCAGGAAGCTGTAGTAGTGAGCTGTAGCTTGGAGACACAGGAGTTCTTCCAATGGTGGTGTGGAGTCTGATCACAAGCCTTGCTCAGCAGACAGGTGCAGACTCAGGATCAGGTTCAAGGTCGGTATAACGGAACCTCAACCCACACTGTACTTGTACTATACGGCTTCCTCCCAGTCGTGAACATAGATATCAGATTTTCCCAGCTGCCCCCATACAAAGCTAGCCGACAACTTAGCTTGTACTGGAATCTTCTCTTTATTGAACAGTTTCACACTCAATTTATACACACATGAGCACACCCCCCCTCCTGATCAAATTACCCCATCAGGTCCGGGTGGCCTGACTACATTATCATATGCAGATGAAATTATATACAGAAATATAATTAACATATCTAAAGAACAACCAACACAAACAGTATACTACTTCCACTCAGCAACTAACAGAGGACAATTATTCAATCAACCTGAGCCAATTAAGTAGGAGACGACTGTCCTCGAGCTCCTGGAATACAATACACATTCTCTCAATGCACATCTAAGCATTATTTAGGAGTCACAGACTTCATGGTAACAGGCTATACTATAGGTCTCACAGTGTAATGTGGGAATAAATCTTCATATTTCTTGAGCGATATTGTTGATAAATATTACTCTCCCATTTGAAGTTATCCAAACCATTAGTATCTGTCTTTCACTTCCAGTGATGGTGAGTACCGTCGCAGTTGGGAACAGGCAGAAGTCGGTAACGTGCTGGCAGTGAGGTACCAGGTCAGGAAGCGGAGACTTAGTCATAAATCTAGGCCGAGGTCAGTAAGCGAGCAGCAGATATAACAGGCAGGGGTGATCCAAGAGAGGGGTCAGACGTAGCTGGGTCAGAAACAAGGTTAGCAGACATGGATTAGAATCGGGAACACAGGAACCAGAGCTAAAGGGAATCCAGCACTGAAGCCAGGCTGACTCCCAGTTTAAATAGGCTGCTGGGTGCCAGAATTTGTGGATGCGTGTGTACGAACACGTGCCCACATGTATTCGCCAATGCGCCCTTGCGTGCACATTCTAGTCCTTGCTCGCCTTGGACTTTTATGTTCATGACTTTGCACATGAGCATAAGAATGAGCACCTGCTGCATGAGTTCCCTGATAGGGTCTGAGATACCACAGCAGATCACTTACAGACTCCTTGGATCAAGTACAGCTTCACAGTGTCAGAACCTTTAGGCCGACCCAACAACAGCTCAAGCACATCTTCAGATTCTGGTGCATCCTCCAAGTGAGCCACCAGGCCCTTCTCTCCAGTAAGGGTCCTACCCTGGATCTTCTTCCCTTGGCTCAGCTTCCTCCACAGCCTCAGGACCACTTGAGCGTACGTAGACCACCAAATAGGCCTGGCCTCAATACAGAGCTCCCTTCAGAAGCACCTCAGCCTGAGGCAAGAGAGCCAGCACCTGGGCTGTCCCAAATATATATATCCATACATCCCCCAGCATGCTCCATTAGGCAAGAAGCTCCTACTGGGCTGGCTGAAGGAAATTATAAATATTCATACCTTAGCCTGTTTGTGAAATCTCATACTTTGGCCTGTGCTATCAGTGACACATACTGGCAACACTGAGAAATGCACAACCCAACTGAGTTTAGGGAAATTTGCTAGAATCCAAACACAGGTGGACCGCTCTAGGTAGAGTGTAATTCAGGTGCAGGTCAGATCCGCCATCCAGATGAATAGTCAAACATAGAAAAAAGTGACCGCACTCTGAAAATTTAAATCAAAGAGTCATTTTATTCTTCATCACAGGCATCAAAAATAAGACTGGTGAGACATGGGACAATAGAAAGGTTGATGGCTTTGACGGTTTTGACCTGTGGTCTAAAATCACGGACAAAAACATGTTGTCTGTTTGGAGGTTTTTGTCCGTGATTTTAGACCACAGGTGATGGGAGTTGCTTCCCTTAATGAATGCTTTGATTATTTTGAATGGTTTTCAGCTGTCAATTTGCCTTTATCTGTGGTCTATTCATGGTCACAATGTGTGTGGTTATGAGTAAGCAACCCCTTGAGTCATAAAACGCGTCAACCTTTCTATTGTCCCATGTCTCACCAGTCTTATTTTTGATGCCTGTGATGAAGAATAAAATGACTCCTCTTTGATTTCAATTTTCGGAGAGCGGTTGTCAGGTCACCTGTGGCCAGGTGACAACTGCACCCTGTTGGAGGCAGGGGCGCAGCACAAGGTAGTGAACCCAATAGCAGACTGCTGCGGATGGACCGACACGTGAGCCCAAGATTCCCCAGGGCGCAGAGTCTAAGACCCAGCAGGTGTTCACCAGAGCCTCTAGTGGTGAGGATGGACTTGGCTGCAGCTGGGCCCAGGTCGCGGCCCCTGGGGTCCCCCAGGTCACGCTCCGTAGGGAGAGAAGGGAAGCAGCCACTCAGGACACACGGAATGGTGATGGATAAGCCGAGGTCGGGGTAACAGACAGACAAGGGTAACCAAGGGACAGGCCAAAGGTCAGGCTAACAGGCAAACAGGAATAGTCAGAGACAAGTCGATACACAGAAAAGTAGATCAAGCACACGGCAAACAGGAAACAAACACTGTTGAACAGCAAAGCAGACCTGCAGTGCACTGCTTAATATAGACTTCCTGTGATGACCTGGGCGGGGCAGGAACAGGAAGTAGAAGTGATAAAAAGGAACCAGAAGTGCAGTCTGACCTCTAATACAGACATGAAGGGACAGGTAAGCTTGCCAAACACTATTGCAAGTCCATGACAGCGGTCACTTTTTTCTATGTTTCTATTGAGTTTAGGGAAAGCCCAAATAAAAACTATTGAATCGGTCTTAGCTGCCTACAGCCCAACCAAAAACTCATTTTACATAGGAGCTCCAGTTTAGGACCATGGAGCTACAGAACATAGTCTATGAATTAATCCAAAACTAGTATTGAGGCACTCGCGGGTCTTGCAGAGGAGGTAGATCAAAGCGGGAGCTTTTTTATTGTCAATGTTTCGAAGAAGCTCAGTTCATCGCTCTCAAGACCTATAATCTATGTATTGCATATGGTAAATTTTTGGGAAAGAGACCCAAAAGGGAAGGAAGGCAGGCCCAGGTGATAGAGCCTGTCTGCCTAAGAGATAGAAGGAGGAAAACCCTCCAAGAAACACATAGACAAGTAAAGGAAGGAAAAAAAGTGGGAGGGCTAGTGGGATTTTTAAATGGTACCTTGTTCTATCAGGTAGAATGACACATGGGTATGAACAATAGTTAAAAAGTATACATTTTATTAATCCAAAAATTTTAAATACAGTACATAAGGTATGCACAAAAACATTATAAAATACAGGAGTACATTGAGGAGTTCTCAGTGTTTAGTACATCCGATATAAATACCGGAAAAACCCGACATGTTTCGCAGTTTTGTCCAACTGCTTCTTCAGGGGTGTATACTAATTTGTGCTGTAACAACAGTTATCCTGAGTATTCCTGTATGGAAAAGTAGGATAGGTTAACAATATTTATATCACAGGAAAACTGATGTATCTGCATGGGGGGTTCAATGTCCCAGTGCGCCACCCAGAAAAGCCTAGAAAATCCCAGTAGGCGTCAAGAGGGGGATGCCCAAAGTATACGTCTCACCGACGGGTGTGGAAGTTGGATGTCGGTACCATCTATAAATAATCTAGTATTACAAACACACTTCTACTATGTATTGCATATATTCAGTAATGGAAGTTAAAACATAAGAAGCAACTTTATTTCGTCATATGGATATAGTTCTGGCTTTTAATTTTATTTATTTGTATCTCTATACAGGAGGATTGGTAGGTGGTTGCTGGTCTTCATAAGCACAACCGAGTCACATTGGAGAAGAGTCATATGGGTGTTCTGAAAGACTGAAAGGCTTTACTATAGATCACCGGAGGATTAGGACACAAGTCATATCCGGGTTCTAAATGTTTTGA
>NW_028119281.1:0-27076 GCF_965119305.1 Pelophylax lessonae | reverse complement strand
CGAATTTGGAACACGGAACTCGGAATTTGGAACTCAGAATTTGGAACACGGAATTCAGAATTTGGATCTCGGAATTTGGAACATGGAATTTGGAACACGGAACTCAGAATTTGGAACATGGAATTTGGAACATGGAATTGGGAACACGAAATCTGGAGCATGGAATTGGGAACACGGAATCTGGAACTTGTAATTTGGAACATGGAATTTGGAACACGGAATTCCAAATTTCGAACACAGAATTCCAAATTTGGAACACGGAATTCCAAATTTAGAACATGGAATTTGGAAAACGGAATTTGGAACATGGACATCCGAATTTGGATCTTGGAATTTGGAACATGGAATTTGAACACGGAATTTGGAACATGGAATTTGGAACACGGAACTCGGAATTTGGAACTCAGAATTTGGAACACGGAATTTGGAACATGGAATTTGGAACACGGAACTCGGAATTTGGAACATGGAACATGGAACTCGGAATTTGAAACACGCAATCTGGAACACGGAACACGGAATTTGGAACTTGGAAATTGGAACATGAAATTTGGAACACGGAATTTGGAACTCGGAATTTGGAACATGGAATTTGGAATATGGAATTTGGAACACGGAATTAGGAACACGGAATTCAGAATTTGGAACATGGAAATTAAGAACACGGAATTCAGAATTTGGAACACTGAATTCCAAATTTGGAACACGGAATTCAAAATTTGGAACACGGAATTTGGAACACAGAATTTGGAACACAGAATTCTGAATTTGGATCTCGGAATTTGGAACATGGAATTTGGAACACGGAATTTGGAACATGGAATTTGGAACTCGGAACTCGGAACACGGAATTTGGAACATGGAATTTGGAACACGGAATTTGGAACATAGAATTCGGAATTTGGCACATGGAATTTAGAACATGGAACTCGGAATTTGAAACACGGAATCTGGAACACGGAACATGGAATTTGGAACTCGGAATTTGGAACACGGAATTTGGAACACGGAATTTGGAACACGGAATTCCAAATTTGGAACACGGAATTTGGAACTCTTAATTTGGAACATGGAATTTGGAATATGGAATTTGGAACACGAAATTAGGAACACGGAATTCAGAATTTGGAACACGGAATTTGGAACACGGAATTCGGAATTTGGAACACGGAATTCGGAACTCAGAATTTGGAACATGGAATTTGGAACGTGGAATTTGGAACACAGAATTTGGAACACGAAATTCGGAATTTGGAACTCGGAATTTGGAACATGGAATTTGGAACACGGAACTCGGAATTTGGAACTCAGAATTTTGAACACGGAATTCGGAATTTGGAACACGGAATTCGGAACTCAGAATTTGGAACATGGAATTTGGAACGTGGAATTTGGAACACAGAATTTGGAACATGAAATTCGGAATTTGGAACATGAAATTCGGAATTTGGAACTCAGAATTTGGAACACAGAATTCGGAACTCGGAATTTGGAATTTGGAACACGGAATTTGGAACACGGAACACGGAATTTAGGAACTTGGAATTTTGAACTTGGAATTTGGAACATGGAATGTGGAACACAGAACTTGGAACACGGAATTACGAATTTGTAACATGGAATTTGGAACACGGAATTTGGAACACAGAACTTGGAATTAGGCACATGGAATTTGGAACTCAGAATTTGGAAAATGGAATTTGGAACATGGAATTTGGAACATGGAATTGGGAACACGGAATTTGGAACACGGAATTTGGAACACGGAACTCGGAATAAGGAACTCGGAATTTGGAGCTCAGAATTTGGAACACGGAATTCAGAATTTGGATCTCGGAATTTGGAACATGGAATTTGGAACACGGAACTCAGAATTTGGAACATGGAATTTGGAACATGGAATTGGGAACACGAAATCTGGAGCATGGAATTGGGAACACGGAATCTGGAACTTGTAATTTGGAACATGGAATTTGGAACACGGAATTCCAAATTTCGAACACAGAATTCCAAATTTGGAACACGGAATTCCAAATTTAGAACATGGAATTTGGAAAACGGAATTTGGAACATGGACATCCGAATTTGGATCTTGGAATTTGGAACATGGAATTTGGAACACGGAATTTGGAACATGGAATTTGGAACACGGAACTCGGAATTTGGAACTCAGAATTTGGAACACGGAATTTGGAACATGGAATTTGGAACACGGAACTCGGAATTTGGAACATGGAACATGGAACTCGGAATTTGAAACACGCAATCTGGAACACGGAACACGGAATTTGGAACTTGGAAATTGGAACATGAAATTTGGAACACGGAATTTGGAACTCGGAATTTGGAACATGGAATTTGGAATATGGAATTTGGAACACGGAATTAGGAACACGGAATTCAGAATTTGGAACATGGAATTAAGAACACGGAATTCAGAATTTGGAACACTGAATTCCAAATTTGGAACACGGAATTCAAAATTTGGAACACGGAATTTGGAACACAGAATTTGGAACACAGAATTCTGAATTTGGATCTCGGAATTTGGAACATGGAATTTGGAACACGGAATTTGGAACATGGAATTTGGAACTCGGAACTCGGAACACGGAATTTGGAACATGGAATTTGGAACACGGAATTTGGAACATAGAATTCGGAATTTGGCACATGGAATTTAGAACATGGAACTCGGAATTTGAAACACGGAATCTGGAACACGGAACATGGAATTTGGAACTCGGAATTTGGAACACGGAATTTGGAACACGGAATTCCAAATTTGGAACACGGAATTTGGAACTCTTAATTTGGAACATGGAATTTGGAATATGGAATTTGGAACACGAAATTAGGAACACGGAATTCAGAATTTGGAACACGGAATTTGGAACACGGAATTCGGAATTTGGAACACGGAATTCGGAACTCAGAATTTGGAACATGGAATTTGGAACGTGGAATTTGGAACACAGAATTTGGAACACGAAATTCGGAATTTGGAACTCGGAATTTGGAACATGGAATTTGGAACACGGAACTCGGAATTTGGAACTCAGAATTTGGAACACGGAATTCGGAATTTGGAACACGGAATTCGGAACTCAGAATTTGGAACATGGAATTTGGAACGTGGAATTTGGAACACAGAATTTGGAACATGAAATTCGGAATTTGGAACATGGAATTTGGAACAGGGAACTTGGAATTTGGAACTCAGAATTTGGAACACAGAATTCGGAACTCGGAATTTGGAATTTGGAACATGGAATTTGGAACACGGAACACGGAATTTAGGAACTTGGAATTTTGAACTTGGAATTTGGAACATGGAATGTGGAACACAGAACTTGGAACACGGAATTACGAATTTGTAACATGGAATTTGGAACACGGAATTTGGAACACAGAACTTGGAATTAGGCACATGGAATTTGGAACACAGAACTCGGAATGGAATTTGGAACATGGAATTTGGAACATGGAATTGGGAACACGGAATTTGGAACACGGAATTTGGAACACGGAACTCGGAATAAGGAACTCGGAATTTGGAGCTCAGAATTTGGAACACGGAATTCAGAATTTGGATCTCGGAATTTGGAACATAGAATTTGGAACACGGAACTCAGAATTTGGAATATGGAATTTGGAACATTGAATTGGGAACACGGAATCTGGAACATGGAATTGGGAACACGGAATTTGGAACACAGAATTTGGAACACGGAATTTGGAACGCGTAATTTGGAACACAGAATTCAGAATTTGGATCTCGGAATTTGGAACACAGAACTCGGAATATGGAACACAGAATTTGACAGACGGAATTTGGAACATGGAATTTGGAATATGGAACTTGGTTTTTGGAACACGGAATTGGGAACACGGAATTTGGAACACAGAACTTGGAATTTGGAACTCGGAATTTGGAACACGGAATTTGGAACACGGAATTTGGAACATGGAACTCGGAATTTGGAACTCGGAATTTGGATCACGGAATTTGGATGATGGAATTCCAAATTTGGAACACGGAATTCGGAATTTGGAACTCGGAATTTGGAAAATGGAATTTGGAACATGGAATTTGGAACATGGAATTGGGAAAACAGAATTTGGAACACGGAACTCGGAATTTGGAACACGGAATTCAGAATTTGGATCTCGGAATTTGGAACATGGAATTTGGAACATGGAATTTGGAACATGGAATTTGGAACACGGAACTTGGAATTTGGAACTCGGTATTTGGAACTTGGAATTTGGAACACAGAACTCGGAATTTGGAACACAGAATTTGGAACACGGAATTCCGAATTTGGAATACGGAATTTGAAACATGGAATTCTGAATTTGGAACTTGGAATTTGGAACTCGGAATTTGGAACTTGGAATTTGGAACACGGAATTTGGAACACGGAATTCCGAATTTAGAAAATGGAATTTGGAACACGGAATTCCGAATTTGGATCTCGGAATTTGGAACATGGAATTTGGAACACGGAATTTGGAACATGGAATTTGGAACACGGAACTCGGAATTTGGAACTCAGAATTTGGAACACGGAATTTGGAACGAGGAATTTGGAACACGGAACTCGGAATTTGAAACATGGAATTTGGAATATGGAACTCTGTTTTTGGAACACGGAATTTGGATGATGGAATTCCGAATCTGGAACACGGAACTCGGAATTTGAAACTCAGAATTTGGAACACGGAATTCAGAATTTGGATCTCGGAATTTGGAACATGGAATTTGGATCACGGAATTTGGATGATGGAATTCCAAATTTGGAACACGGAATTCGGAATTTGGAACTCGGAATTTGGAAAATGGAATTTGGAACATGGAATTTGGAACATGGAATTGGGAAAACAGAATTTGGAACACGGAACTCGGAATTTGGAACACGGAATTCAGAATTTGGATCTCGGAATTTGGAACATGGAACTTGGAACACGGAATTTGGAACACGGAACTCGGAATTTGGCACATGGAATTTGGAATATGGAACTCGGTTTTTGGAAAAGGGAATTTGGAACTCGGAATTTGGAACACAGAATTGGGAACACGGAATTTAGAACATGGAACTCGGAATTTGAAACACGCAATCTGGAACACGGAACATGGAATTTGGAACTCGGAATTTGGAACTTGGAAATTGGAACATGAAATTTGGAACACGGAATTTGGAACTCGGAATTTGGAACATGGAATTTGGAATATGGAATTTGGAACACGGAATTAGGAACACGGAATTCAGAATTTGGAACACTGAATTCCAAATTTGGAACACGGAATTCAAAATTTGGAACACGGAATTTGGAACACAGAATTTGGAACACAGAATTCTGAATTTGGATCTCGGAATTTGGAACATGGAATTTGGAACACGGAATTTGGAACATGGAATTTGGAACTCGGAACTCGGAACACGGAATTTGGAACATGGAATTTGGAACACGGAATTTGGAACATAGAACTAAGAATTTGGCACATGGAATTTAGAACATGGAATTCGGAATTTGAAACACGGATTTTGGAACACGGAACATGGAATTTGGAACTCGGAATTTGGAACACGGAATTTGGAACACGGAATTTGGAACACGGAATTCCACATTTGGAACATGGAATTTGGAACAGGGAACTGGGAATTTGGAACTCAGAATTTGGAACACGGAATTTGGAACACAGAATTTGGAACACAGAATTCGGAACTCGGAATTTGGAACATGGAATATGGAACACGGAATTCAGAATTTGGATCTCGGAATTTGGAACATAGAATTTGGAACACGGAATGTGGAACACAGAACTTGGAACACGGAATTCCGAATTTGTAACATGGAATTTGGAACACGGAATTTGGAACACAGAACTTGGAATTAGGCACATGGAATTTGGAACACAGAACTCGGAATGGAATTTGGAACATGGAATTTGGAACATGGAATTGGGAACACGGAATTTGGAACAAGGAATTTGGAACACGGAACTCGGAATAAGGAACTCGGAATTTGGAGCTCAGAATTTGGAACACGGAATTCAGAATTTGGATCTCGGAATTTGGAACATAGAATTTGGAACACGGAACTCAGAATTTGGAATATGGAATTTGGAACATTAAATTGAGAACACGGAATCTGGAACATGGAATTGGGAACACGGAATTTGGAACACAGAATTTGGAACACGGAATTTGGAACGCGTAATTTGGAACACAGAATTCAGAATTTGGATCTCGGAATTTGGAACACAGAACTCGGAATATGGAACACAGAATTTGACAGACGGAATTTGGAACATGGAATTTGGAATATGGAACTTGGTTTTTGGAACAGGGAATTGGGAACACGGAATTTGGAACACAGAACCTGGAATTTGGAACTCGGAATTTGGAACACAGAATTTGGATGATGGAATTCCAAATTTGGAACACGGAATTCGGAATTTGGAACTCAGAATTTGGAAAATGGAATTTGGAACATGGAATTTGGAACATGGAATTGGGAACACGGAATTTGGAACACGGAACTCGGAATTTGGAACACGGAATTTGGAACACGGAATTCAGAATTTGGATCTCGGAATTTGGAACATGGAATTTGGAACACGGAACTTGGAATTTGGAACTCGGTATTTGGAACTTGGAATTTGGAACACAGAACTCGGAATTTGGAACACAGAATTTGGAACACGGAATTCCAAATTTGGAACACGGAATTTGAAACATGGAATTCTGAATTTGGAACTTGGAATTTAGAACACGGAACTTGGAATTTGGAACTCGGAATTTGGAACTTGGAATTTGGAACACGGAATTTGGAACACGGAATTCCGAATTTAGAAAATGGACGTTGGAACACGGAATTCCGAATTTGGATCTCGGAATTTGGAACATGGAATTTGGAACACGGAATTTGGAACATGGAATTTGGAACACGGAACTCGGAATTTGGAACTCAGAATTTGGAACACGGAATTTGGAACATGGAATTTGGAACGCGGAATTTGGAACACGGAACTAGGAATTTGAAACATGGAATTTGGAATATGGAACTCTGTTTTTGGAACACGGAATTTGGATGATGGAATTCTGAATCTGGAACACGGAACTCGGAATTTGAAACTCAGAATTTGGAACACGGAATTCAGAATTTGGATCTCGGAATTTGGAACATGGAATTTGGAACACGGAACTCAGAATTTGGAACATGGAATTTGGAACATGGAATTGGGAACACGAAATCTGGAACATGGAATTGGGAACACGGAATCTGGAACTTGTAATTTGGAACATGGAATTTGGAATATGGAACTCGGTTTTTGGAACACGGAATTTGGAACTCGGAATTTGGAACTCTGAATTTGGAACACGGAATTTGGATGATGGAATTCCGAATTTGGAACACGGAACTCGGAATTTGGAACTCAGAATTTGGAACACGGAATTCAGAATTTGGATCTCGGAATTTGGAACATGGAATTTGAATCATGGAATTTTGAATTTGGAACTTGGAATTTAGAACACGGAACTTGGAATTTGGAACTCGGAATTTGGAACTTGGAATTTGGAACACAGAATTTGGAACACGGAATTCCGAATTTAGAAAATGGAATTTGGAACACGGAATTCCGAATTTGGATCTCGGAATTTGGAACATGGAATTTGGAACATGGAATTTGGAACACGGAACTCGGAATTTGGAACTCAGAATTTGGAACGAGGAATTTGGAACACGGAACTCGGAATTTGAAACATGGAATTTGGAATATGGAACTCTGTTTTTGGAACACGGAATTTGGATGATGGAATTCCGAATCTGGAACACGGAACTCGGAATTTGAAACTCAGAATTTGGAACACGGAATTCAGAATTTGGATCTCGGAATTTGGAACATGGAATTTGGAACACGGAACTCAGAATTTGGAATATGGAATTTGGAACATGGAATTGGGAACACGAAATCTGGAACATGGAATTGGGAACACGGAATCTGGAACTTGTAATTTGGAACATGGAATTTGGAATATGGAACTCGGTTTTTGGAACACGGAATTTGGAACTCGGAATTTGGAACTCTGAATTTGGAACACGGAATTTGGATGATGGAATTCCGAATTTGTAACACGGAACTCGGAATTTGGAACTCAGAATTTAGAACACGGAATTCAGAATTTGGATCTCGGAATTTGGAACATGGAATTTGGAACACGGAACTCAGAATTTGGAACATGGAATTTGGAACATGGAATTGGGAACACGAAATCTGGAACATGGAATTGGGAACACGGAATCTGGAACTTGTAATTTGGAACATGGAATTTGGAACACGGAATTCCAAATTTCGAACACAGAATTCCAAATTTCGAACACGGAATTCCAAATTTGGAGCACGGAATTTGGAAAACGGAATTTGGAACATGGACATCCAAATTTGGATCTTGGAATTTGGAACATGGAATTTGGAACACGGAATTTGGAACATGGAATTTGGAACACGGAACTCGGAATTTGGAACATGGAATTTGGAACACGCAATTTGGAACACGGAACTCGGAATTTGGCACATGGAATTTGGAATATGGAACTCGGTTTTTGGAAAAGGGAATTTGGAACTCGGAATTTGGAACACGGAATTTGGAACACGGAATTCCGAATATGGAACTCGGAATTTGGAACATGGAATTTGGAACACGGAACTCGGAATTTGAAACATGGAATTTTGAACACGGAATTTGGAACACGAAAATTCGGAACATAGAATTCGGAACATGGAATTGGGAACATAAAATTTGTAACACGGAACTCAGAATTTGGAACACGGAACTCGGAATTTGGATCACGGAATTTGGATGATGGAATTCCAAATTTGGAACACGGAATTCGGAATTTGGAACTCGGAATTTGGAAAATGGAATTTGGAACATGGAATTTGGAACATGGAATTGGGAACACGGAATTTGGAACACGGAACTCGGAATTTGGAACACGTAATTTGGAACACGGAATTCAGAATTTGGATCTTGGAATTTGGAACATGGAATTTGGAACATGGAATTTGGAACACGGAACTTGGAATTTGGAACTCGGTATTTGGAACTTGGAATTTGGAACAGAGAACTTGGAATTTGGAACACAGAATTTGGAACACGGAATTCCGAATTTGGAACACGGAATTTGGAACATGGAATTCTGAATTTGGAACTTGGATTTTAGAACACGGAACTTGGAATTTGGAACTCGGAATTTGGAACTTGGAATTTGGAACACAGAATTTGGAACACGGAATTCCGAATTTGGAAAATGGAATTTGGAACACGGAATTCCGAATTTTGATCTCGGAATTTGGAACATGGAATTTGGAACACGGAATTTGGAACATGGAATTTGGAACACGGAACTCGGAATTTGGAACTCAGAATTTGGAACACGGAATTTGGAACATGGAATTTGGAACGCGGAATTTGGAACACGGAACTCGGAATTTGAAACATGGAATTTGGAATATGGAACTCTGTTTTTGGAACACGGAATTTGGATGATGGAATTCTGAATCTGGAACACGGAACTCGGAATTTGAAACTCAGAATTTGGAACACGGAATTCAGAATTTGGATCTCGGAATTTGGAACATGGAATTTGGAACACGGAACTCAGAATTTGGAACATGGAATTTGGAACATGGAATTGGGAACACGAAATCTGGAACATGGAATTGGGAACACGGAATCTGGAACTTGTAATTTGGAACATGGAATTTGGAATATGGAACTCGGTTTTTGGAACACGGAATTTGGAACTCGGAATTTGGAACACGGAATTTTGATGATGGAATTCCGAATTTGGAACACGGAACTCGGAATTTGGAACTCAGAATTTGGAACACGGAATTCAGAATTTGGATCTCGGAATTTGGAACATGGAATTTGGAACACGGAACTCAGAATTTGGAACATGGAATTTGGAACATGGAATTGGGAACACGAAATCTGGAGCATGGAATTGGGAACACGGAATCTGGAACTTGTAATTTGGAACATGGAATTTGGAACACGGAATTCCAAATTTCGAACACAGAATTCCAAATTTGGAACACGGAATTCCAAATTTAGAACATGGAATTTGGAAAACGGAATTTGGAACATGGACATCCGAATTTGGATCTTGGAATTTGGAACATGGAATTTGGAACACGGAATTTGGAACATGGAATTTGGAACACGGAACTCGGAATTTGGAACTCAGAATTTGGAACACGGAATTTGGAACATGGAATTTGGAACACGGAACTCGGAATTTGGAACATGGAACATGGAACTCGGAATTTGAAACACGCAATCTGGAACACGGAACACGGAATTTGGAACTTGGAAATTGGAACATGAAATTTGGAACACGGAATTTGGAACTCGGAATTTGGAACATGGAATTTGGAATATGGAATTTGGAACACGGAATTAGGAACACGGAATTCAGAATTTGGAACATGGAATTAAGAACACGGAATTCAGAATTTGGAACACTGAATTCCAAATTTGGAACACGGAATTCAAAATTTGGAACACGGAATTTGGAACACAGAATTTGGAACACAGAATTCTGAATTTGGATCTCGGAATTTGGAACATGGAATTTGGAACACGGAATTTGGAACATGGAATTTGGAACTCGGAACTCGGAACACGGAATTTGGAACATGGAATTTGGAACACGGAATTTGGAACATAGAATTCGGAATTTGGCACATGGAATTTAGAACATGGAACTCGGAATTTGAAACACGGAATCTGGAACACGGAACATGGAATTTGGAACTCGGAATTTGGAACACGGAATTTGGAACACGGAATTTGGAACACGGAATTCCAAATTTGGAACACGGAATTTGGAACTCTTAATTTGGAACATGGAATTTGGAATATGGAATTTGGAACACGAAATTAGGAACACGGAATTCAGAATTTGGAACACGGAATTTGGAACACGGAATTCGGAATTTGGAACACGGAATTCGGAACTCAGAATTTGGAACATGGAATTTGGAACGTGGAATTTGGAACACAGAATTTGGAACACGAAATTCGGAATTTGGAACTCGGAATTTGGAACATGGAATTTGGAACACGGAACTCGGAATTTGGAACTCAGAATTTTGAACACGGAATTCGGAATTTGGAACACGGAATTCGGAACTCAGAATTTGGAACATGGAATTTGGAACGTGGAATTTGGAACACAGAATTTGGAACATGAAATTCGGAATTTGGAACATGAAATTCGGAATTTGGAACTCAGAATTTGGAACACAGAATTCGGAACTCGGAATTTGGAATTTGGAACACGGAATTTGGAACACGGAACACGGAATTTAGGAACTTGGAATTTTGAACTTGGAATTTGGAACATGGAATGTGGAACACAGAACTTGGAACACGGAATTACGAATTTGTAACATGGAATTTGGAACACGGAATTTGGAACACAGAACTTGGAATTAGGCACATGGAATTTGGAACTCAGAATTTGGAAAATGGAATTTGGAACATGGAATTTGGAACATGGAATTGGGAACACGGAATTTGGAACACGGAATTTGGAACACGGAACTCGGAATAAGGAACTCGGAATTTGGAGCTCAGAATTTGGAACACGGAATTCAGAATTTGGATCTCGGAATTTGGAACATGGAATTTGGAACACGGAACTCAGAATTTGGAACATGGAATTTGGAACATGGAATTGGGAACACGAAATCTGGAGCATGGAATTGGGAACACGGAATCTGGAACTTGTAATTTGGAACATGGAATTTGGAACACGGAATTCCAAATTTCGAACACAGAATTCCAAATTTGGAACACGGAATTCCAAATTTAGAACATGGAATTTGGAAAACGGAATTTGGAACATGGACATCCGAATTTGGATCTTGGAATTTGGAACATGGAATTTGGAACACGGAATTTGGAACATGGAATTTGGAACACGGAACTCGGAATTTGGAACTCAGAATTTGGAACACGGAATTTGGAACATGGAATTTGGAACACGGAACTCGGAATTTGGAACATGGAACATGGAACTCGGAATTTGAAACACGCAATCTGGAACACGGAACACGGAATTTGGAACTTGGAAATTGGAACATGAAATTTGGAACACGGAATTTGGAACTCGGAATTTGGAACATGGAATTTGGAATATGGAATTTGGAACACGGAATTAGGAACACGGAATTCAGAATTTGGAACATGGAATTAAGAACACGGAATTCAGAATTTGGAACACTGAATTCCAAATTTGGAACACGGAATTCAAAATTTGGAACACGGAATTTGGAACACAGAATTTGGAACACAGAATTCTGAATTTGGATCTCGGAATTTGGAACATGGAATTTGGAACACGGAATTTGGAACATGGAATTTGGAACTCGGAACTCGGAACACGGAATTTGGAACATGGAATTTGGAACACGGAATTTGGAACATAGAATTCGGAATTTGGCACATGGAATTTAGAACATGGAACTCGGAATTTGAAACACGGAATCTGGAACACGGAACATGGAATTTGGAACTCGGAATTTGGAACACGGAATTTGGAACACGGAATTCCAAATTTGGAACACGGAATTTGGAACTCTTAATTTGGAACATGGAATTTGGAATATGGAATTTGGAACACGAAATTAGGAACACGGAATTCAGAATTTGGAACACGGAATTTGGAACACGGAATTCGGAATTTGGAACACGGAATTCGGAACTCAGAATTTGGAACATGGAATTTGGAACGTGGAATTTGGAACACAGAATTTGGAACACGAAATTCGGAATTTGGAACTCGGAATTTGGAACATGGAATTTGGAACACGGAACTCGGAATTTGGAACTCAGAATTTGGAACACGGAATTCGGAATTTGGAACACGGAATTCGGAACTCAGAATTTGGAACATGGAATTTGGAACGTGGAATTTGGAACACAGAATTTGGAACATGAAATTCGGAATTTGGAACATGGAATTTGGAACAGGGAACTTGGAATTTGGAACTCAGAATTTGGAACACAGAATTCGGAACTCGGAATTTGGAATTTGGAACATGGAATTTGGAACACGGAACACGGAATTTAGGAACTTGGAATTTTGAACTTGGAATTTGGAACATGGAATGTGGAACACAGAACTTGGAACACGGAATTACGAATTTGTAACATGGAATTTGGAACACGGAATTTGGAACACAGAACTTGGAATTAGGCACATGGAATTTGGAACACAGAACTCGGAATGGAATTTGGAACATGGAATTTGGAACATGGAATTGGGAACACGGAATTTGGAACACGGAATTTGGAACACGGAACTCGGAATAAGGAACTCGGAATTTGGAGCTCAGAATTTGGAACACGGAATTCAGAATTTGGATCTCGGAATTTGGAACATAGAATTTGGAACACGGAACTCAGAATTTGGAATATGGAATTTGGAACATTGAATTGGGAACACGGAATCTGGAACATGGAATTGGGAACACGGAATTTGGAACACAGAATTTGGAACACGGAATTTGGAACGCGTAATTTGGAACACAGAATTCAGAATTTGGATCTCGGAATTTGGAACACAGAACTCGGAATATGGAACACAGAATTTGACAGACGGAATTTGGAACATGGAATTTGGAATATGGAACTTGGTTTTTGGAACACGGAATTGGGAACACGGAATTTGGAACACAGAACTTGGAATTTGGAACTCGGAATTTGGAACACGGAATTTGGAACACGGAATTTGGAACATGGAACTCGGAATTTGGAACTCGGAATTTGGATCACGGAATTTGGATGATGGAATTCCAAATTTGGAACACGGAATTCGGAATTTGGAACTCGGAATTTGGAAAATGGAATTTGGAACATGGAATTTGGAACATGGAATTGGGAAAACAGAATTTGGAACACGGAACTCGGAATTTGGAACACGGAATTCAGAATTTGGATCTCGGAATTTGGAACATGGAATTTGGAACATGGAATTTGGAACATGGAATTTGGAACACGGAACTTGGAATTTGGAACTCGGTATTTGGAACTTGGAATTTGGAACACAGAACTCGGAATTTGGAACACAGAATTTGGAACACGGAATTCCGAATTTGGAATACGGAATTTGAAACATGGAATTCTGAATTTGGAACTTGGAATTTGGAACTCGGAATTTGGAACTTGGAATTTGGAACACGGAATTTGGAACACGGAATTCCGAATTTAGAAAATGGAATTTGGAACACGGAATTCCGAATTTGGATCTCGGAATTTGGAACATGGAATTTGGAACACGGAATTTGGAACATGGAATTTGGAACACGGAACTCGGAATTTGGAACTCAGAATTTGGAACACGGAATTTGGAACGAGGAATTTGGAACACGGAACTCGGAATTTGAAACATGGAATTTGGAATATGGAACTCTGTTTTTGGAACACGGAATTTGGATGATGGAATTCCGAATCTGGAACACGGAACTCGGAATTTGAAACTCAGAATTTGGAACACGGAATTCAGAATTTGGATCTCGGAATTTGGAACATGGAATTTGGATCACGGAATTTGGATGATGGAATTCCAAATTTGGAACACGGAATTCGGAATTTGGAACTCGGAATTTGGAAAATGGAATTTGGAACATGGAATTTGGAACATGGAATTGGGAAAACAGAATTTGGAACACGGAACTCGGAATTTGGAACACGGAATTCAGAATTTGGATCTCGGAATTTGGAACATGGAACTTGGAACACGGAATTTGGAACACGGAACTCGGAATTTGGCACATGGAATTTGGAATATGGAACTCGGTTTTTGGAAAAGGGAATTTGGAACTCGGAATTTGGAACACAGAATTGGGAACACGGAATTTAGAACATGGAACTCGGAATTTGAAACACGCAATCTGGAACACGGAACATGGAATTTGGAACTCGGAATTTGGAACTTGGAAATTGGAACATGAAATTTGGAACACGGAATTTGGAACTCGGAATTTGGAACATGGAATTTGGAATATGGAATTTGGAACACGGAATTAGGAACACGGAATTCAGAATTTGGAACACTGAATTCCAAATTTGGAACACGGAATTCAAAATTTGGAACACGGAATTTGGAACACAGAATTTGGAACACAGAATTCTGAATTTGGATCTCGGAATTTGGAACATGGAATTTGGAACACGGAATTTGGAACATGGAATTTGGAACTCGGAACTCGGAACACGGAATTTGGAACATGGAATTTGGAACACGGAATTTGGAACATAGAACTAAGAATTTGGCACATGGAATTTAGAACATGGAATTCGGAATTTGAAACACGGATTTTGGAACACGGAACATGGAATTTGGAACTCGGAATTTGGAACACGGAATTTGGAACACGGAATTTGGAACACGGAATTCCACATTTGGAACATGGAATTTGGAACAGGGAACTGGGAATTTGGAACTCAGAATTTGGAACACGGAATTTGGAACACAGAATTTGGAACACAGAATTCGGAACTCGGAATTTGGAACATGGAATATGGAACACGGAATTCAGAATTTGGATCTCGGAATTTGGAACATAGAATTTGGAACACGGAATGTGGAACACAGAACTTGGAACACGGAATTCCGAATTTGTAACATGGAATTTGGAACACGGAATTTGGAACACAGAACTTGGAATTAGGCACATGGAATTTGGAACACAGAACTCGGAATGGAATTTGGAACATGGAATTTGGAACATGGAATTGGGAACACGGAATTTGGAACAAGGAATTTGGAACACGGAACTCGGAATAAGGAACTCGGAATTTGGAGCTCAGAATTTGGAACACGGAATTCAGAATTTGGATCTCGGAATTTGGAACATAGAATTTGGAACACGGAACTCAGAATTTGGAATATGGAATTTGGAACATTAAATTGAGAACACGGAATCTGGAACATGGAATTGGGAACACGGAATTTGGAACACAGAATTTGGAACACGGAATTTGGAACGCGTAATTTGGAACACAGAATTCAGAATTTGGATCTCGGAATTTGGAACACAGAACTCGGAATATGGAACACAGAATTTGACAGACGGAATTTGGAACATGGAATTTGGAATATGGAACTTGGTTTTTGGAACAGGGAATTGGGAACACGGAATTTGGAACACAGAACCTGGAATTTGGAACTCGGAATTTGGAACACAGAATTTGGATGATGGAATTCCAAATTTGGAACACGGAATTCGGAATTTGGAACTCAGAATTTGGAAAATGGAATTTGGAACATGGAATTTGGAACATGGAATTGGGAACACGGAATTTGGAACACGGAACTCGGAATTTGGAACACGGAATTTGGAACACGGAATTCAGAATTTGGATCTCGGAATTTGGAACATGGAATTTGGAACACGGAACTTGGAATTTGGAACTCGGTATTTGGAACTTGGAATTTGGAACACAGAACTCGGAATTTGGAACACAGAATTTGGAACACGGAATTCCAAATTTGGAACACGGAATTTGAAACATGGAATTCTGAATTTGGAACTTGGAATTTAGAACACGGAACTTGGAATTTGGAACTCGGAATTTGGAACTTGGAATTTGGAACACGGAATTTGGAACACGGAATTCCGAATTTAGAAAATGGACGTTGGAACACGGAATTCCGAATTTGGATCTCGGAATTTGGAACATGGAATTTGGAACACGGAATTTGGAACATGGAATTTGGAACACGGAACTCGGAATTTGGAACTCAGAATTTGGAACACGGAATTTGGAACATGGAATTTGGAACGCGGAATTTGGAACACGGAACTAGGAATTTGAAACATGGAATTTGGAATATGGAACTCTGTTTTTGGAACACGGAATTTGGATGATGGAATTCTGAATCTGGAACACGGAACTCGGAATTTGAAACTCAGAATTTGGAACACGGAATTCAGAATTTGGATCTCGGAATTTGGAACATGGAATTTGGAACACGGAACTCAGAATTTGGAACATGGAATTTGGAACATGGAATTGGGAACACGAAATCTGGAACATGGAATTGGGAACACGGAATCTGGAACTTGTAATTTGGAACATGGAATTTGGAATATGGAACTCGGTTTTTGGAACACGGAATTTGGAACTCGGAATTTGGAACTCTGAATTTGGAACACGGAATTTGGATGATGGAATTCCGAATTTGGAACACGGAACTCGGAATTTGGAACTCAGAATTTGGAACACGGAATTCAGAATTTGGATCTCGGAATTTGGAACATGGAATTTGAATCATGGAATTTTGAATTTGGAACTTGGAATTTAGAACACGGAACTTGGAATTTGGAACTCGGAATTTGGAACTTGGAATTTGGAACACAGAATTTGGAACACGGAATTCCGAATTTAGAAAATGGAATTTGGAACACGGAATTCCGAATTTGGATCTCGGAATTTGGAACATGGAATTTGGAACATGGAATTTGGAACACGGAACTCGGAATTTGGAACTCAGAATTTGGAACGAGGAATTTGGAACACGGAACTCGGAATTTGAAACATGGAATTTGGAATATGGAACTCTGTTTTTGGAACACGGAATTTGGATGATGGAATTCCGAATCTGGAACACGGAACTCGGAATTTGAAACTCAGAATTTGGAACACGGAATTCAGAATTTGGATCTCGGAATTTGGAACATGGAATTTGGAACACGGAACTCAGAATTTGGAATATGGAATTTGGAACATGGAATTGGGAACACGAAATCTGGAACATGGAATTGGGAACACGGAATCTGGAACTTGTAATTTGGAACATGGAATTTGGAATATGGAACTCGGTTTTTGGAACACGGAATTTGGAACTCGGAATTTGGAACTCTGAATTTGGAACACGGAATTTGGATGATGGAATTCCGAATTTGTAACACGGAACTCGGAATTTGGAACTCAGAATTTAGAACACGGAATTCAGAATTTGGATCTCGGAATTTGGAACATGGAATTTGGAACACGGAACTCAGAATTTGGAACATGGAATTTGGAACATGGAATTGGGAACACGAAATCTGGAACATGGAATTGGGAACACGGAATCTGGAACTTGTAATTTGGAACATGGAATTTGGAACACGGAATTCCAAATTTCGAACACAGAATTCCAAATTTCGAACACGGAATTCCAAATTTGGAGCACGGAATTTGGAAAACGGAATTTGGAACATGGACATCCAAATTTGGATCTTGGAATTTGGAACATGGAATTTGGAACACGGAATTTGGAACATGGAATTTGGAACACGGAACTCGGAATTTGGAACATGGAATTTGGAACACGCAATTTGGAACACGGAACTCGGAATTTGGCACATGGAATTTGGAATATGGAACTCGGTTTTTGGAAAAGGGAATTTGGAACTCGGAATTTGGAACACGGAATTTGGAACACGGAATTCCGAATATGGAACTCGGAATTTGGAACATGGAATTTGGAACACGGAACTCGGAATTTGAAACATGGAATTTTGAACACGGAATTTGGAACACGAAAATTCGGAACATAGAATTCGGAACATGGAATTGGGAACATAAAATTTGTAACACGGAACTCAGAATTTGGAACACGGAACTCGGAATTTGGATCACGGAATTTGGATGATGGAATTCCAAATTTGGAACACGGAATTCGGAATTTGGAACTCGGAATTTGGAAAATGGAATTTGGAACATGGAATTTGGAACATGGAATTGGGAACACGGAATTTGGAACACGGAACTCGGAATTTGGAACACGTAATTTGGAACACGGAATTCAGAATTTGGATCTTGGAATTTGGAACATGGAATTTGGAACATGGAATTTGGAACACGGAACTTGGAATTTGGAACTCGGTATTTGGAACTTGGAATTTGGAACAGAGAACTTGGAATTTGGAACACAGAATTTGGAACACGGAATTCCGAATTTGGAACACGGAATTTGGAACATGGAATTCTGAATTTGGAACTTGGATTTTAGAACACGGAACTTGGAATTTGGAACTCGGAATTTGGAACTTGGAATTTGGAACACAGAATTTGGAACACGGAATTCCGAATTTGGAAAATGGAATTTGGAACACGGAATTCCGAATTTTGATCTCGGAATTTGGAACATGGAATTTGGAACACGGAATTTGGAACATGGAATTTGGAACACGGAACTCGGAATTTGGAACTCAGAATTTGGAACACGGAATTTGGAACATGGAATTTGGAACGCGGAATTTGGAACACGGAACTCGGAATTTGAAACATGGAATTTGGAATATGGAACTCTGTTTTTGGAACACGGAATTTGGATGATGGAATTCTGAATCTGGAACACGGAACTCGGAATTTGAAACTCAGAATTTGGAACACGGAATTCAGAATTTGGATCTCGGAATTTGGAACATGGAATTTGGAACACGGAACTCAGAATTTGGAACATGGAATTTGGAACATGGAATTGGGAACACGAAATCTGGAACATGGAATTGGGAACACGGAATCTGGAACTTGTAATTTGGAACATGGAATTTGGAATATGGAACTCGGTTTTTGGAACACGGAATTTGGAACTCGGAATTTGGAACACGGAATTTTGATGATGGAATTCCGAATTTGGAACACGGAACTCGGAATTTGGAACTCAGAATTTGGAACACGGAATTCAGAATTTGGATCTCGGAATTTGGAACATGGAATTTGGAACACGGAACTCAGAATTTGGAACATGGAATTTGGAACATGGAATTGGGAACACGAAATCTGGAGCATGGAATTGGGAACACGGAATCTGGAACTTGTAATTTGGAACATGGAATTTGGAACACGGAATTCCAAATTTCGAACACAGAATTCCAAATTTGGAACACGGAATTCCAAATTTAGAACATGGAATTTGGAAAACGGAATTTGGAACATGGACATCCGAATTTGGATCTTGGAATTTGGAACATGGAATTTGGAACACGGAATTTGGAACATGGAATTTGGAACACGGAACTCGGAATTTGGAACTCAGAATTTGGAACACGGAATTTGGAACATGGAATTTGGAACACGGAACTCGGAATTTGGAACATGGAACATGGAACTCGGAATTTGAAACACGCAATCTGGAACACGGAACACGGAATTTGGAACTTGGAAATTGGAACATGAAATTTGGAACACGGAATTTGGAACTCGGAATTTGGAACATGGAATTTGGAATATGGAATTTGGAACACGGAATTAGGAACACGGAATTCAGAATTTGGAACATGGAATTAAGAACACGGAATTCAGAATTTGGAACACTGAATTCCAAATTTGGAACACGGAATTCAAAATTTGGAACACGGAATTTGGAACACAGAATTTGGAACACAGAATTCTGAATTTGGATCTCGGAATTTGGAACATGGAATTTGGAACACGGAATTTGGAACATGGAATTTGGAACTCGGAACTCGGAACACGGAATTTGGAACATGGAATTTGGAACACGGAATTTGGAACATAGAATTCGGAATTTGGCACATGGAATTTAGAACATGGAACTCGGAATTTGAAACACGGAATCTGGAACACGGAACATGGAATTTGGAACTCGGAATTTGGAACACGGAATTTGGAACACGGAATTTGGAACACGGAATTCCAAATTTGGAACACGGAATTTGGAACTCTTAATTTGGAACATGGAATTTGGAATATGGAATTTGGAACACGAAATTAGGAACACGGAATTCAGAATTTGGAACACGGAATTTGGAACACGGAATTCGGAATTTGGAACACGGAATTCGGAACTCAGAATTTGGAACATGGAATTTGGAACGTGGAATTTGGAACACAGAATTTGGAACACGAAATTCGGAATTTGGAACTCGGAATTTGGAACATGGAATTTGGAACACGGAACTCGGAATTTGGAACTCAGAATTTTGAACACGGAATTCGGAATTTGGAACACGGAATTCGGAACTCAGAATTTGGAACATGGAATTTGGAACGTGGAATTTGGAACACAGAATTTGGAACATGAAATTCGGAATTTGGAACATGAAATTCGGAATTTGGAACTCAGAATTTGGAACACAGAATTCGGAACTCGGAATTTGGAATTTGGAACACGGAATTTGGAACACGGAACACGGAATTTAGGAACTTGGAATTTTGAACTTGGAATTTGGAACATGGAATGTGGAACACAGAACTTGGAACACGGAATTACGAATTTGTAACATGGAATTTGGAACACGGAATTTGGAACACAGAACTTGGAATTAGGCACATGGAATTTGGAACTCAGAATTTGGAAAATGGAATTTGGAACATGGAATTTGGAACATGGAATTGGGAACACGGAATTTGGAACACGGAATTTGGAACACGGAACTCGGAATAAGGAACTCGGAATTTGGAGCTCAGAATTTGGAACACGGAATTCAGAATTTGGATCTCGGAATTTGGAACATGGAATTTGGAACACGGAACTCAGAATTTGGAACATGGAATTTGGAACATGGAATTCAGAATTTGGAACACTGAATTCCAAATTTGGAACACGGAATTCAAAATTTGGAACACGGAATTTGGAACACAGAATTTGGAACACAGAATTCTGAATTTGGATCTCGGAATTTGGAACATGGAATTTGGAACACGGAATTTGGAACATGGAATTTGGAACTCGGAACTCGGAACACGGAATTTGGAACATGGAATTTGGAACACGGAATTTGGAACATAGAATTCGGAATTTGGCACATGGAATTTAGAACATGGAACTCGGAATTTGAAACACGGAATCTGGAACACGGAACATGGAATTTGGAACTCGGAATTTGGAACACGGAATTTGGAACACGGAATTCCAAATTTGGAACACGGAATTTGGAACTCTTAATTTGGAACATGGAATTTGGAATATGGAATTTGGAACACGAAATTAGGAACACGGAATTCAGAATTTGGAACACGGAATTTGGAACACGGAATTCGGAATTTGGAACACGGAATTCGGAACTCAGAATTTGGAACATGGAATTTGGAACGTGGAATTTGGAACACAGAATTTGGAACACGAAATTCGGAATTTGGAACTCGGAATTTGGAACATGGAATTTGGAACACGGAACTCGGAATTTGGAACTCAGAATTTGGAACACGGAATTCGGAATTTGGAACACGGAATTCGGAACTCAGAATTTGGAACATGGAATTTGGAACGTGGAATTTGGAACACAGAATTTGGAACATGAAATTCGGAATTTGGAACATGGAATTTGGAACAGGGAACTTGGAATTTGGAACTCAGAATTTGGAACACAGAATTCGGAACTCGGAATTTGGAATTTGGAACATGGAATTTGGAACACGGAACACGGAATTTAGGAACTTGGAATTTTGAACTTGGAATTTGGAACATGGAATGTGGAACACAGAACTTGGAACACGGAATTACGAATTTGTAACATGGAATTTGGAACACGGAATTTGGAACACAGAACTTGGAATTAGGCACATGGAATTTGGAACACAGAACTCGGAATGGAATTTGGAACATGGAATTTGGAACATGGAATTGGGAACACGGAATTTGGAACACGGAATTTGGAACACGGAACTCGGAATAAGGAACTCGGAATTTGGAGCTCAGAATTTGGAACACGGAATTCAGAATTTGGATCTCGGAATTTGGAACATAGAATTTGGAACACGGAACTCAGAATTTGGAATATGGAATTTGGAACATTGAATTGGGAACACGGAATCTGGAACATGGAATTGGGAACACGGAATTTGGAACACAGAATTTGGAACACGGAATTTGGAACGCGTAATTTGGAACACAGAATTCAGAATTTGGATCTCGGAATTTGGAACACAGAACTCGGAATATGGAACACAGAATTTGACAGACGGAATTTGGAACATGGAATTTGGAATATGGAACTTGGTTTTTGGAACACGGAATTGGGAACACGGAATTTGGAACACAGAACTTGGAATTTGGAACTCGGAATTTGGAACACGGAATTTGGAACACGGAATTTGGAACATGGAACTCGGAATTTGGAACTCGGAATTTGGATCACGGAATTTGGATGATGGAATTCCAAATTTGGAACACGGAATTCGGAATTTGGAACTCGGAATTTGGAAAATGGAATTTGGAACATGGAATTTGGAACATGGAATTGGGAAAACAGAATTTGGAACACGGAACTCGGAATTTGGAACACGGAATTCAGAATTTGGATCTCGGAATTTGGAACATGGAATTTGGAACATGGAATTTGGAACATGGAATTTGGAACACGGAACTTGGAATTTGGAACTCGGTATTTGGAACTTGGAATTTGGAACACAGAACTCGGAATTTGGAACACAGAATTTGGAACACGGAATTCCGAATTTGGAATACGGAATTTGAAACATGGAATTCTGAATTTGGAACTTGGAATTTGGAACTCGGAATTTGGAACTTGGAATTTGGAACACGGAATTTGGAACACGGAATTCCGAATTTAGAAAATGGAATTTGGAACACGGAATTCCGAATTTGGATCTCGGAATTTGGAACATGGAATTTGGAACACGGAATTTGGAACATGGAATTTGGAACACGGAACTCGGAATTTGGAACTCAGAATTTGGAACACGGAATTTGGAACGAGGAATTTGGAACACGGAACTCGGAATTTGAAACATGGAATTTGGAATATGGAACTCTGTTTTTGGAACACGGAATTTGGATGATGGAATTCCGAATCTGGAACACGGAACTCGGAATTTGAAACTCAGAATTTGGAACACGGAATTCAGAATTTGGATCTCGGAATTTGGAACATGGAATTTGGATCACGGAATTTGGATGATGGAATTCCAAATTTGGAACACGGAATTCGGAATTTGGAACTCGGAATTTGGAAAATGGAATTTGGAACATGGAATTTGGAACATGGAATTGGGAAAACAGAATTTGGAACACGGAACTCGGAATTTGGAACACGCAATTCAGAATTTGGATATCGGAATTTGGAACATGGAATTTGGAACATGGAATTTGGAACACGGAACTTGGAATTTGGAACTCGGTATTTGGAACTTGGAATTTGGAACACAGAACTCGGAATTTGGAACACAGAATTTGGAACACGGAATTCCGAATTTGGAATACGGAATTTGAAACATGGAATTCTGAATTTGGAACTTGGAATTTGGAACTCGGAATTTGGAACTTGGAATTTGGAACACGGAATTTGGAACACGGAATTCCGAATTTAGAAAATGGAATTTGGAACACAGAATTCAGAATTTGGATCTCGGAATTTGGAACATGGAATTTGGAACACGGAATTTGGAACATGGAATTTGGAACACGGAACTCGGAATTTGGAACTCAGAATTTGGAACACGGAATTTGGAATGAGGAATTTGGAACACGGAACTCGGAATTTGAAACATGGAATTTGGAATATGGAACTCTGTTTTTGGAACACGGAATTTGGATGATGGAATTCCGAATCTGGAACACGGAACTCGGAATTTGAAACTCAGAATTTGGAACACGGAATTCAGAATTTGGATCTCGGAATTTGGAACATGGAATTTGGAACACGGAACTCAGAATTTGGAACATGGAATTTGGAACATGGAATTGGGAACACGAAATCTGGAACATGGAATTGGGAACACGGAATCTGGAACTTGTAATTTGGAACATGGAATTTGGAATATGGAACTCGGTTTTTGGAACACGGAATTTGGAACTCGGAATTTGGAACTCTGAATTTGGAACACGAAATTTGGATGATGGAATTCCGAATTTGGAACACGGAACTCGGAATTTGGAACTCAGAATTTGGAACACGGAATTCAGAATTGGGAACACGAAATCTGGAACATGGAATTGGGAACACGGAATCTGGAACTTGTAATTTGGAACATGGAATTTGGAACACGGAATTCCAAATTTCGAACACAGAATTCCAAATTTGGAACACGGAATTCCAAATTTGGAGCACGGAATTTGGAAAACGGAATTTGGAACATGGACATCCGAATTTGGATCTTGGAATTTGGAACATGGAATTTGGAACACGGAATTTGGAACATGGAATTTGGAACACGGAACTCGGAATTTGGAACTCAGAATTTGGAACACGGAATTTGGAACATGGAATTTGGAACACGGAACTCGGAATTTGGAACATGGAATTTGGAACACGGAATTTGGAACACGGAACTCGGAATTTGGCACATGGAATTTGGAATATGGAACTCGGTTTTTGGAAAAGGGAATTTGGAACTCGGAATTTGGAACACAGAATTGGGAACACGGAATTTAGAACATGGAACTCGGAATTTGAAACACGCAATCTGGAACACGGAACACGGAATTTGGAACTCGGAATTTGGAACTTGGAAATTGGAACATGAAATTTGGAACACGGAATTCCAAATTTGGAACACGGAATTTGGAACATGGAATTTGGAATATGGAATTTGGAACACAGAATTAGGAACACGGAATTCAGAATTTGGAACACGGAATTAAGAACACGGAATTCAGAATTTGGAACACTGAATTCCAAATTTGGAACACGGAATTCAAAATTTGGAACACGGAATTTGGAACACAGAATTCGGAAAACAGAATTCCGAATTTGGATCTCGGAATTTGGAACATGGAATTTGGAACACGGAATTTGGAACATGGAATTTGGAACTCGGAAGACGGAATTTGGAACATGGAATTTGGAACACGGAATTTGGAACACAGAATTTGGAACATGGAATTGGGAACGCGGAATTTGGAACACGGAACTCGGAATTTGGAACTCGGAATTTGGAACACGGAATTCCGAATTTGGAACACGGAATTCCGAATTTGGAACACAGAATTTGGAACACGGAATTCCGAATTTGGAACACGGAATTTGGAACACGGAATTCCGAATTTGGAACATGGAATTTGGAACACGGAATTTGGAACACGGAATTTGGAACACGGAATTCGGAACATGGAATTTGGAACACGGAACTCGGAATTTGGAACTCAGAATTTGGAACACGGAATTTAGAACATGGAATTTGGAACACGGAATTTGGAACACAGAACTCGGAATTTGGCACATGGAATTTGGAATATGGAACTGAGTTTTTGGAACACGGAATTTGGAACTCGAAAATTGGAACACAGAATTGGGAACACGGAATTTGGAACACGGAATTCCGAATATGGAACTCGGAATTTGGAACATGGAATTTGGAACACGGAACTCGGAATTTGAAACATGGAATTTCGAACACGGAATTTGGAACACGAAAATTCGGAACATAGAATTTGGAACATGGAATTGGGAACATAAAATTTGTAACACGGAACTCAGAATTTGGAACACGGAACTCGGAATTTGGATCACGGAATTTGGATGATGGAATTCCAAATTTGGAACACGGAATTCGGAATTTGGAACTCGGAATTTGGAAAATGGAATTTGGAACATGGAATTTGGAACATGGAATTGGGAACACGGAATTTGGAACACGGAACTCGGAATTTGGAACACGGAATTTGGAACACGGAATTCAGAATTTGGATCTCGGAATTTGGAACATGGAATTTGGAACATGGAATTTGGAACGCGGAACTTGGAATTTGGAACTTGGTATTTGGAACTTGGAATTTGGAACAGAGAACTTGGAATTTGGAACACAGAATTTGGAACACGGAATTCCGAATTTGGAACTCAGAATTTGGAACACGGAATTTGGAACATGGAATTTGGAACGCGGAATTTGGAACACGGAACTCGGAATTTGAAACATGGAATTTGGAATATGGAACTCTGTTTTTGGAACACGGAATTTGGATGATGGAATTCCGAATCTGGAACACGGAACTCGGAATTTGAAACTCAGAATTTGGAACACGGAATTCAGAATTTGGATCTCGGAATTTGGAACATGGAATTTGGAACACG